>NW_011335901.1:13101-38019 GCF_000735185.1 Notothenia coriiceps
GTGCTGACTGCACCGATTTGATTGGCTGAGTAGCGTCACCTCCTTAAAACATTAAACAATAACTTTTTTAAACCTTTTTATTTTTATGTTTTAAACATATTGTATAAAACTCCCCCACTACTTAGACTATTCCTTGCACCCCTCTAGAATAAGCCCGAATGGTTTCAACCATATTGCATCAGTAACGTGCACTTGTTATTATAACAAGATCACAAGGACGCTGATAGCGATCGGAAAATTGAGTGTTGTTCAGTTTGTGTGTTGTGGAACATGCTTGTCCGTGCATGAAAATATACCACACACCCAATTACAATTGCATGTTCAATTCACTACCCTGGAAGTTAATACAGTTGTTAAAGTTGGAACAGCCTGTGGACAGCCGTTCTTCCTTGCATGTCAGTCGCTAACACCTTCTTACAGAGGACAGGCACATCTAGCTGCAGCACGACCCGTATATTTCCGCACGCCGTGTTCTCAAGACATATTTTTTTTAACATTTTCAACATGGTGGATAAATCCTTATATGCTCCCGGTAACACACTGAACGTCAACTTTGCCTCCTTATTACACTCACCCCTACTTTAGTGGGAACAATGAGTCTGCGTCTTTGATGCACAGAGGAATACACGCAGATCATCCTCTGGCTGCAGCCTTGACCGGTACTTGCTTTTGATCAAAGTCAATGCGGAAAACCTGCACTCACACAGGTAGGTGGAGGTGAAGGGAATGAGCACTTTTACAGCCTTTTTGGCGAGGTGGGGGAACTCGGTCTCCACAGACAGCCACAAGTGGGCAAGTGTCACTTTACTTGTCTTTTTCTCATTCTTTTGTGTCTCACGCTGCGCCTCCCCTGAAGCTCTCTGGCGCCCCCCAGGGGAGGCGCGCCTCACACTTTGAAAACCGCTGCTTTACAGCATCCTGACATAATGTATTTCCCCAGCTTATCGTTTTTCCAAGAGGATCTTATTTCACACTGAGTTTTTCCAACGCTCTTCACATAAATAAATATATGAGTGCATCTGTGACTACACAGAGTAATTGATAATTCATAATTTTTATATAGTCTTTGTTTGTAAAGAAATACTGCTGACTCATTCGGAAGCAGATGGTTTCCCAGAGTGAAGAAACATAACCAGAATAAAATCAAGTACGCTGAATGAGCCCAGATTCCATGTCCCCATCCTAACTGTTACAGGAGCTGCATGTATATTGGAATTTGACACTAGTAATTTAGATGTGCATGTTTGCTTGTTTATCCACAGTCTTTCTCTTTAATGAAATCCTTATTGAAGGACACAGACCATCTTTGTTTGAACAGGGTGTTGATATTAGACACAACTCAGAGTAAGGTGTCATTCAAATGTTTAAAACAAAGTGTCTGATTGCCTTATCTTATTTGCATGTATACTCGTTTGTCACTCCCTGTTTTTAAAAGGTTTTCTGGCATCTATAACGGCAGCTGCTGTACGAATCCCACAGTTTAAGAGAGTTTAACTCTAAAATATGTTCATCACTAGGTTTGGTAAGTCAAGTGATAGAGGCATAGTGAGAGAGACAGAAGGGAAAAACACAGACTATGTGTGGAAGTTAAAGTGTGTTACGGTTTTCTTTCAACCAGCCCATGACATATTTGTGTTGACCTTAATGAAATCATTCAGGCTGATTCAAACATGTTAAAAAACGGATGAATCCTGGACAGACGCAGCTCTGCCTGGGGTCAAAAGGTCACTGTGTGTAACATGCCATACAGTACCATTGCTTAATACGATAGCAGAAGTTGACAGAAAAACATACAAATTAGGCATGGGCGGTATCATTTTTTTCATACCGTCATACCTTGCTGACATCATACCGTGGTATACGGTATATGACGGTATCAGTCCCAATTTAAGGGGTCATTTCTCCCAAAAAAAAATTGTTTTACTCACTATATCAACAGCCCCACCAAAAATAGTTTCCACCAGCCGCCACTGACGGTATGACTTGGGTCGACTTGAGTGAGGTGGCGTTCGGCGGCAAATAGATGTTTCGAACGGTATATTATATGTTCGGTGTAAAATGCAGCCCGAGCCGGTAGACGCTCGCAAAGTGCCGCGACGTGCGCGCAAGTGCAAAACAAGGGCTGCATACATGACACATTGTGCAAATGGCACATTTTGAGATCGGATACAGGACGCGTTTGTAGATGTCCGACGTTGTTTCCATAGTGAGCTAAGTTAACAATATATCATCATACATAAACATTTTCCGGGAGTAAATACTTGACTTATTGAATAAAGTTTGCTATATTCACTAACTAGTTTGGCAATATTATTCCGTGCATGTGTTAAAAACCTTATTTCCATTTGATTCATTGGATTACTCGCGTGAATGTTTAGCACGTAAATGCTTTCGTTTTTAAAACCGTCCGACCTCGACTACAAAACCATCAATCAGTTGCATAGGATTAAAAAATGTCAACACTCACTCACCCCGTCTTAAACATTCCCAAAGAAGTTCCTCTGTCTCTCGTTGTGCTGGATGAAGTCACTGGCGACGAGTAAACCCAAAATAGTGCCAAACAGGCGCAGAGGCATTTTTCTTTTTTACTAGTTGTCCGAGTTCGGGGCCGGCAAATGCTGCCGCCATCTTGCTCAGCTCAGCTCTGTGCTGAGCTCTGAGAGCGGGAAAGACGGACTGCCCTCCCCTGCCCTCTGCTGGCGCGTGCTGTGCATTACAACCAATGTCGTCCCTGTCAAAACTCCGTGTCAGTGTAATAGAATGAAACGCATCTGTGATTTGGCGCACAGTCTGTGACGTCACGGTATTGAAAATCATACCGACGGTATTTCGAAATACCCTGGTATACCGTAATACCGTCCAAGCCTAATACAAATGCTTAAATGTGAAGACCTGTGTTAAAATGCTCCGTTCAGTAAAATAAAAGGGTGTTTTTTGGCTACTGGCGTTTGTATCAAATCTTTAAACAACTTTACAAGAGAACTCATACAAACAAAAAACACTTAATCAGACTGCAGGGCTATCAAGAGAAGTGGCTTTGACTCTGTATCATCAATATAACTGGAACAAGTGACACTTTCTCAAAAACACACTGACGAGTTTAAGCTCAGTTAAAAGCTGAGAGGATGCATTTATATTACCTTTTTGTTTGTGAGGACTATTGAGAAAATGAGTCTCTGTTTTGCATAAAACGTTTTTGTGTGTCAGTATTGTGAGTTATGAGAAGTCATTGTTATATGTGTGTCTAACGTACTGGTACGGTGTTGTGTGTTGCAGGAGCTGGGACCAGACTGAGTCTAATTTAAAAGATCCTCCCCAGACATGTTTTTAAATTACATGGAATTAATCTGCTTTGAATACCATTTTCTGTCTAAGATTGGTTGCGCTGTCCTTCATTAATATCTATGAATATGCAAATGACTTGGACAAAGGATGCTCGTGCTTCACCAGGAAATTAATTGCCTCCAGTGTACCAATGCCAACATTCTTCATCTGAGTCTTCCTGACACCTTTTTCCTTGATCAATGGCTGCAAAATGTGCGTCAACACTTCCATTTCCAAGTCAAACATAAAGTAAAAGCTTTGATTTCTACCTTTTCAGGTTTAACTCCACTTCATTCTTACACCGCCCAACTCCGTCCTACACAGGGTCTTCATGTCATCCTCATTCAGGATGACTACAGCCCCACTGGATAAAAGCAATGACTACCAACAGTCAGGTTTCAGCGAGGGACCATCATACTTCCACCATTCATTGAGAGCTTAAAAACCTGCACTGTAAAAGTACTGACATGATACATTTTAGGATACGATTCACACTACAAAAAAGGGTCTTTCAGTCTTGCATGTTCATTTGAATGACATTTTACCAGACGCTGTGATGCGAGGACAAATACTGCATACTCAAAAGGAAATACATGTGTTTGGGACTTTAAAATGAGCTTTGTGACTCAAGAAAACTGGTAAGCCAGCTCATTGTTAGGTGGTGCTTGTTCGCAAAACAACTGAATCACACCAATGGTGGGACAAGAGAGAAAAACGGAGTGATCTGTGAGTGGAGCGCTGCCTGGAGCTCTCATGGATCAGAGTGTTTATACCTGACGGCATCTGAAAGTGGGCCAGAGGCTAAACCTCTATCAAAGCGTTTGTTGTACTGCCTCACTTCAAACGACACATGAGCGCACACACACACAATCACACACATATTTAATTCACATACAAAAACACCTTATACTTAAAACAAAAAAGGGCAACCACTTGAAATGCGTAAAATGATGACTTTCCCTCTAATCCTGGAGGCCAGCCCCTTCAGAAGTAAACGACCTGACCCAACCACATGGACATAAAGCCCAAGGTAGGATTGATGTGCGCTCGGCGAGTCCTGCGGAAGCGTTTGAATGCGGGCTGCAGAGGGATTTGTCAGTTTAACGGGAGCTGACACGAGGAGAATGAACTTGAACACTCGCAGGCTGCTTTCCCTGCCTGAGCTTCCAGGGAAACCCTGTCGTGAATCCAATCCCTCCGCTCCGTAGAATACACACACTCTCGTGTAATAAAAACACGCATGGGTTCTAACGCAAAGGCACACGCATCTTATTCCACCCACTTATCCTTGCACGATCTGTCAAACTGTTAAGAGTGATTAATGTGTCAGATTAAAAAGCACTCAAATAAAATACATCGTGTACGTGGGAAAGCAACTACACACACACTTCCTCCAATGACCTAAGAGTAGGGGTCAATGCTGAGATCTCGTTGTTTCAGTGATTTCACGCCGTGTTGCTTTCAATCATGGGCTGCAATGAAATGTCTTATAACTCTAACGTTAATGGGAACCACAGCCTGTTAAACAGCTGAATAATTTGGCTTTGTTACTGACTTACAGTAGGACCCAAAATGGTGCTCAAAATCTTGCTCTGGTGAGTCGCCAAGTGAAAACTTAACAGGTTTCAAGTGGCTTGGGGCCTAAGGTGACAACATTTCTCAAGTGGGATAAAAAACTCTGCACTATTGCCTGCCCGTTAAATATTTACCATTAATTGAGACTGCCTTAGTAACTACCCAATCACCCAAACATTTGTGTGTGCATCCGACCAGCAGAGAGCTTAATGAGGCTGCTCTGTAACTGGCTGAGTAAAGCAGAAACAGAACAAGACATTTTGTTGGTCGTGCTGGCAGATATGCCCCCCGGGATAATTGCTTGGCTAAAACGCTGCAACTTTGTCCCAAAAATTGGAAACTTGGCAGTCAGTTTTCTCTCTTAAAGATAGGCAGAGATGATTTGTGGTTGGTGTTTTGCCTTATTATGATAAGAAAGCAGCTGCCTTGATGAGTAAACCCATCTGACATGACATCTGTTTTTATTGAAATTCAATACCTCTGCCAACATGAAGGCGGCATAGGCGGAGGTCTGTGCTTTCAGTGTCATGCTAGTTTAGTTACATATCATTTAGTTGAATAATTTAAAGAAATCAAGTCACAATATAATAATTCAAATGAAATAAATATTACCTCAATACAACTTACAGTCCATATATGCGTGATGTCAGTAGTGATCTACATAAGGATGTAATGGGAAAGAAAAATGTTTGCTGTAGGAAGAGCAGGACTTTGGTGCAGTAGTTTTGCGACTTGTGCTGGTTTCAAACTAACTATGTAATTGAACATGTCATACAGCCATTTCTAAATGCATGAATGATAGCCTTTTACTCAAAGGCTAGACAAACTGCCGACGGTGGCAGCCCAAATATATTTCCAATAATTCAGTTCAGTCTCAACGTTATAAATTAAACTTGAAAATGGAATTACTATTAAAAAGATGAAATATAGCATTCTTGTACTGATTCATTCGGAATATTGTGGAGCGCTTCATGTTATAATCATAATCTAACTCACTTCTGTAGAATTAGGTAAAACTATGATTAATGTGGATATGGCATAGTCAGTGTTATGAAGTTGGTGTCTTTGGTGACGTGCCAGAAAGAATCACAATCAGTGCACAGTGTTGGGATCCCCGAGAAGTGATATCCAAAATCCAACCTACAATTTGCAGTTATCACCACAGTGCAGCCAAGTAGTCGAAACCCCATTGGGATTGGAACTTTAAGAGAAACTCAAACTGTGCCTACTGTTGCAAATACGCACGACAGGTAAATGGCTGTTTAAAATGGTTTGCACTGTGTATTTCAGAAGTTGAAGGAATGTTTGGGTGCTGCGTGCTGGCATCCCGATATGCTGGTAAAAAGGGGTTTCCAAATGCTTTAAGTCATTCCAACAAGCACTGTTTATCAGTTAATTTTCCCAATATTCAAACAATATCATGATCTTTCCTTGGAGTAGCCAGGAGAAAAAAAACACAAACTAGTAAAAGTATTATCATACACAAATGTTGCCAACTTGATGCAGAGCCCAAAGTTATCAAGGCAACAAGTAGTGTAATAAACATCATGCTACGCTCACTCTCTGCCGTCATCCCCCACAGTAGCATCAATCAAAAATACAATTACTGTACACTTGTGAATACTACTGTAAATCCCAACAACAGCTACTACGCTGCTATGAAAGCCGAGCCAAACAGCTGCTCCTCCAGACAGAAACATTTCCCTGGTTATATATAGAATACTACTAGTGACATGTTTTGACAGGACGACGAGCAGATACTTTTAGTGAGCAGTATCAAATCTCTAACACTATGACAACGCACAAACACGTAAACTGCATGACTAGCATATTAGCGTTGGAGCTCAACATACTGCTGACAGCTTCCAAATAGAAAACCAGTATTGGAGGCTATTTCTAACACTTACACAGGCTTGGTGTTAACTTGATTTTACTGGTGGTTAACAGGCACGTTTATTCAAACCACGGTAAAGATAGTTTCAGTACTCCAGGATATCTTGTGAATTAGACAGCCTTAAAGAAATAAAACTAGAATATCTGAAAGCTTGTGTAAACTTTGGATATCCTTTGTTACACTCAGGGGTCAGCCTGACCTGGAGCGACAGGATGGATGTTTAATTTCCTCCCAGGTTTTCAAGCCTCAACGTGAACAGACTATATTTTTGTGGACCTCTCTTTCCTCAAGCTCTGGGCCACCAATGAACTTTCTTTCTTATTTTCTTCTCCCTTGTTTGGTGAAGTTGACTGCCAACTGGGCTGCAGGAAAGTCAGCCATAAAACATTAAAATAGCTCTTTAAAAGCAGTGAGTCACCTTAAACAACTACAGTATGTCTTGTTTTTACAAATTAGTCAAAAGCCTGTCTAGGTAAATATGTGTGTTTTTAGCTGAGCTTCAAACTGGAGTTAACATGCTGAAAGCAGGATTGAAAACAATATGGAGCATGCTTGGAAGATGCAAGAAAGTCAGATATTAGCACATACAATAAAGTAGTAATGAAGGAAGACGATCAATGTTGCCCTTTGACTGAGTGTTTTATAATCTGCGGATTAGAAAAACTCTGTATTGTGGCGAATGCTTCTGGCATATAGAAATGACAGCCTCCTTAAAAGGTACAGTAACCAACGCTCACAATCTTGCCTCCAAACTGGTGGTAAACATTGTGATTTACCAGCTAGCACACATTATTGAGTTATAGTCATTCTCAATGTACAGTATGCCCTCTTGCATTTACAAGAATATGCATCCCTAAGTTTAAATATTCCATTAAATATGAAATTTGACCAAATGTTGCCCTTTATCCTCAAATAAAGGACCAGTAAAGCTGACACTGCTATGAAGTCAAACATATACAAAAATAATTGCCAAATTAAAAAACATCTTAAACCATTTTTAAACTGACCTGAAATACGTTCTTGAACTAGCAAGTTCAGCTTTCTGGTTTTGTAACTGTGAATAGCCACAGCAGTGCCATGTTGCTGCCACACATGGAGAGAAATCCCTAGGAGGTTTGAAAAAAGCTGTGTACAGATAAACAAATATATTGTTCCAACTCTGGAGGATTTACCTTCGTCTCCACTGGGTTAACGTCAGGCGTCTTGGCTGTGGCGTCTAAATCAGTCACCCCTCTATTGGGGTTTAACTCCTCCGCTGACGGCACCTGTGCCGGCTCTTCTGCATCGATATCTGTCTCCTCGGCGACGGTTGCCGGCTCCTCCACGGCCGTTATCTCCCGAGCTGGGCCGAGGAAAGTACACACACATACAGGTGGATAAGCACGCACGCCTGCATTCACACATGTAGGCATGAGCATGGCCACACACACATGGGCAGACACACATGAATACATACAGTAAGAAACGTTATCCAAGAAATTGCAGAATACTCTATGCATGCCAATGTGATTCAATAAGATTGTAGGCTTTATACATAATGTAAATGTTCACAGGTACACCTCGAGCAATTGAAAGCTTTAATACAATGCTAATTCAACAACATGTTATTGTTCAACACTCTTGTTACCTGAGAGTTTTATTATGAGTTTTAAACAGCATTCATTACCGTTATAGATTTTTAATGGGATAAATTGGACCGGATTGGACACAGGTCCTTTTATCCCTGAAGCAGATATCATTAAAGAGGCCCTATTATGCTTGTTGATGATTTTCCTTTCCTCTAGAGTGTTATGTAGGTTTTTTTCATGTACATTTTCTGCGAAGGCTAAAATCGCAAAGTTCCTTCCAGGGAGAGTTTCTCTCCCACACACTCCCCCCCTGCCTGAAGCGCCTCCATTGGTCTCCTTTATTTACCTTGGTAACATAATGAGATCACTATGTTACACTCTCACTTCTATCGGCTAGCACTTCAACACATTGTTCATGATAGACAAAGGGGCGGGAGGTTTCCGACACATGTCAATCAAAACAGCCGGACAAGCTAAGCAATCAGAGCAGACTGGGCTCTGGTTTAAGACAGAAGGTGAAAAGAGGTGCTGCAGCACAGGCAGCTTGAGAAAAATAAAGACCTTTTTAACATTAAAGCATGTAAACAATTTGACTAAATAGATCCTGAAAACCGTGTTAAATTCTTAAGAGAGTTTGTTTTCTTCAGAAGACTGAATTGTTTTTAAAAAGGAGACAAAATCAATGCAGTTAAGCATTCTTACTATTCTTCTTCTGCCCTTCACACGTGCTTGTTGTAATAAGAGTTTTTAATTATCTCTGGCCATAGAAACACCCCTTCAGCTTAGTAAAACATGCCGTTTGTACCAGATCAGTACATTGAACCCCATACATTATTCAATACACTCCAGTCTACAAATGGAGTTATCCGACATCTACAGTACCAACTAAAAACATAGAAAATTATAATTTCAAACGCTGTAACAGTCCCATGTTGATGTCACTAAATAGATGCTGAAAACCCTCTCAGAATCTTAGAAGTGTTTTTTACTTCAGCAGTTTGAATATTTTACTATTTCTATTTAGATATTCCTTGCCAAGCAATCCACGAGACAAACAACTGTAATACTGACTGTCACAGTTGGAAACACTTGGTCCCCCTGACTACAGAGCCTGAGGTTGTATATCATAACCACACTCAATTCAAAGTAAATGGTACAACAGGGGAGATGTAGGTGCCATGGGGTTAGTTATGATGCGTTTTCTAGGTTGAGCACAGTTATTGACGGCCCACTAGATAGAATTGCATTTGCTTCCTGGCAACTTGGCTATACTAGAAATAATGTATGATTGCATTCAGAGCCACTGGGAGAGTGCTCGCTTCAGTGGCCAAAATATTTCCACAGAGAATAGATGGCAGTAACTAACAACCACTCGAGGCTGCCTCTCAAACAGCAAGTTTTATTACAAAAGTAATCATCTGTAACCAAAAAAGAAAGCATCTAAGTGGGTATCATTACTGACTTAATTTGCTAACTGTTATGGGTTTATTTGTGCATACGACAAAATCATATATTAAATTGAAGTACTGTAAAGAGCATTTAATAAAAAATAATACTCCGCACCAAATTTAGTACAGTAACTATTGGCTGCAAATATCTCAGATACAAAATGAATCAGGATGATGGGGTATCAAGTAAATACATCTGGATGTATTGCAATACTGTAAATAAAGCAATTTGCAATATTTAAATAATATTATATTAGGAAAACAGTCGTGGTATAAACAACACATGTCTATATGCATACAATCTGGTTAAAAACTTTTTTAAGTCATCAGAACAGTACACAGTCCCTGTAACACAATATCAAAGCACTAGGGGACACACACTGATAGCAAAAGCTAACAAGTGCTGAGTGAGTTAATCTTTTATTCTTATTCACTACATCATGTTGTGTGAATCCTCATGATTGGCCCAAGGATTCTTGAGGTTTGGCCAAACACGTGTTTTGTAAGGCCACACTGACCTTCAACCACCAGATTCCCGTCAGTTCAAACAGTATTTGAGTCCAAGTTTATTTTGCAAGGATTTCAAAAACTCAAGGCATTCCTGAGATATTTGTATCAATAGAATGGGATGTATTTGAGGTGAAGGTGGCCTTGACCTTTGAAGCAAATATAACCAGTTTATCCTCCAGGTGGAATGTCCTCCACTGATATATCTAGTTTACAATAATTCAGACATACACACAACCTGGAAACATATGCCTTCGGCCACTAGTCTTGCTTGTACAGTATGATGACATGAAAACTATTTGGTCAGTCCTCTAAAGCTAGCAAATTATTGTATCAATAAACATCAAAAACGTAAAGGCAACCATTTGTGGAGGTACCGGAGTTACATCTTGAACAATTCTTTTTTTAAACAACGGTTTGTCCATTTGCCCAACTTCTGTATGCAGCATCTACACTGGGAGTAATGTTTTAGATTTAACATTATTCCATGTTGGATTGTCATTGTTTTTTTCATATACAATCCATAGACTGTATTTGGAGTCATCTCTTCAACTAGACTATAACTCCCAGTAGCACCTCATAATAAAAGGAATAGAAAATTAGGTCAAGTATTTCAACTGCGACATGTCTGTTTATTTTGTTCGGCCGCACATTTGACTAAGCTTTATTGGAGGTCGACGCAGTCCAGATCTGATCAAGTTTTCACAGTACAGTCTGTATCCGCTTATTTCCTACACCTTCACTCTTTTCTTTTATGTCTTTCCTCCTAAATGCCGCTTCAGTGCTCCTGGCCTTCAACTGTTCACTTCAACTGTCTATCCCGCGTCCACGTTCGTGTTCAACCATCTCTTCTTCCATTTAAACTCCCCCTTCTTCCTCCTGTGCACCCTGCCATTAGGGCTGTCCTCCCACCTCCACTTAAATGTCATGCTTGACAACCTGCTGCCAGCACTACCCTTAGCTATTTCGCCATTAGCATTCCTCTTCCCCATCCTTTCTACCCGGCTATCAGGGCTTTGCAGCATTGCCCTTCCTCCCGTCCTCTGCTGCTGACATGTTTTCCCCCTGTTGTCTTCCTTTTCTTCTCACTTGTATTCTCAGGTTAAAGTTGCTTTTAATGGAAAAGCCCAAAGATAATGACCCAGTTCCTTTGTGGAGTGATCTGTTTTGCTACATGGCAGTACCACACTTACTTTAAGCTTTTATGAATACAATTTGTTTCACAATTTCAAGCTTTGTTTTCTTATGTTTTGGGCTCTGGCGCTATCGTGAATGCTATAAAGTGTTTTTGACATCAGGCTTTCATTAATACTGTAGGTTATGTGTCACATACAGTATATTGTCAATCCTCTTGTTTCTGGTGCATCACCTTTGATTGGTATATCATTCGTCGAGTGGAGATAAACAACCAACATAGGAAGAGAACATGTGTACTTACATGCTACAAAAGTCAAGATTATAATGTTAGAATAACTGATGTCTGCAATATTATATAGTTACTGTTATGCTAATATGAAACCTGTGATACATGTTTTTGGTGACTTTGCAACGTCTATAAACAACATCTAACCATATGCATGTTAATAGACTGGCCATATAAACATTTTTTGTTCAGTAATGTTTTTGAATTAAAATTCTCAATATTGCTTCTCTTTCATGCTTCCCGTAGGCTTTAATTCAGTGTTCAGCACTTAGTGATCACTGAGCGGCTGAATGGAACCACACGCCCATGGCAGCGTTATGGCCAATATACATTTTGACTGTAATGTTGGTATAACAGTTCCACAGTTTGCTATTATTATGAGTATCAGCTTCAGTGATGTAAGCCATTGTTACACATATTACAGTAGTTTGTTAAAAATATCGAATTGCTCATTGGCGTTGCGGCATTCTGTACAACTGCTCTGAATACAGATGAATTTTCTTTAGCAACAAAACATCACTTTCTCTCTCATTTCGATTCCTGCTCAATCCATCTCATCTTTTTCTCTCCAATTAATTTCAACATTTCATCTTCCATGATCTGAAGTCCCTTTCTCCCTTATTATCCATCTCTTCTTTCTCATGCATTCTTCCATTTTCCATCCCTCTAATTCCTCTATCTCCTACATTTCTATCCCTTCTCATGATAATTAGTTCTCCAGAAAAGCTCATTGGCTTTGCCTGACGGCTCTCGTGTGGCTTAGCACACTGTGACAGCAAGTGTGTGTGTAGGGTTGGGATTGTATGAAAGTGGGGTCCAGTTATATTACGTGTGGACATACAGTTATAGTGAGTGGCTGATCTTTAGGCTCATCAGCATGTGAAAGAGAGCTCCTCTCTGGAGGTATCCTAGTATGGTGCTATTAGATCTGGTTGGGGAGGGTATCTGATGCTGGCTGCAGTAAAGACTGGAACGAGGGTGTGGAACAGCTCTTAATATGGGATCTTCCAACGGCTGAACTCACAGAGCCACGTGTCCCCGGGATGCAGTGAAGCCCACCCTGTCCAGGCACGAGGCAGAGGATAATAGCAGCTAAGCCCATCAGTGTGGCCTTCTTTCTTTGAGTTGACTCATCCGTAGCATTCACTCCAGCACCGCCCTTTCCTGCTGGCCAACTCGGGCACAAGGCAGGCGAAATTAAGCACAACTGTGTGTGGAGCGCGTCTACGAGACAATCTGAAGAAATATGTGAAAAGTGTAAAGGTGTGTGTGCACTGGGGAATGTTCCGTCTACACTTTAGCTTTTGCAGTCTCCCTTTAAATCAATTTTGTAGTATGCCTCAAAGTGGGGCCCCAAAAAGATGGGGTTCTAGCATGAGCAGGTCTAGTTATTAACGATGAATAATATTATATAAGTCAGGTAGGATAGGGCACTTTCAAGTGGAGACACATAAAGTGGTTTTGGATTTTCAAAATAAAAGAAGATTATGTGAAATTAGGATCCATGACTCAGTTGCCAAAATATGAAAACCCAACTCCTTCTGGAACTCCAACCTCCTCTCTGTCCTGAACACAAAACCTACGACCATCACCTAAAGTGGCTCCTATAACGCTCATGTTCAGTGTCATATTTGTATTGTGTGCCTCTACTGTCACATTTAACATAATATGTTAAAAGGAAAAAGAGCCACATACAGCTTAATGTTACATATTATGTAACATTAAGCTGTCTGTGGCTCTTTTTCCTGCTGTAACAACGCATGTCCCCTCCGTGGGACTAATAAAGGTATTCTGATTCTGATGTCTCCAAGCTTTAATGTTCAAAACGGTCCTTATTTTTCTCATACTGCCTTCGCAGCAGCATCTCTTTTCACCCTCTGTCTGAAACCAGAGCCCAGTCTGCTCTGATTGGCTGGCCGTCTGTATTTGATTGGTCTACTGCTTAGAGATGTCTTGCCCCTTATCACGTACAATGTGTTGTAATGCCAGCCAATAGAAGTGCAGGTGTGGCATGGTGATGTCATTGTGTGACGGAAGTAAAAAAAGGAGTCCAATGGAGGTGTTTCAAGTAGGGGGGGGGTAGGTGTGTGTGGGAGAGAAACTCCCTCTGGAGGGACCTTTGGAATTTTAGCCTTTGCAGACTATTTACATGCACAAAAACCTGTTTAACACATTGCAGGAAAGGGAAAACCCAAAAAGCATAATAGGTCCCTTTTTAACTTTTTTTTGCAGTTCTACAGTATCTGTAACGATAACATCATTCAACAAAACAATTGCTGTGATTATCATTGTGGTGAATCTAAGAAATAATTTCAATGACATGTCAAATATGAGCTGTCAGATAATAAGCCAGGTGTTTATCACTGCCATCAGCGCTCTACACCGTGTGTCCTTCAATAATTGAGCATTTCCACAAAGCACGCATGAATCACCAGTTGTTTTGTATAAGAGGGGTTAGGAAATGTTACTGTGCAGAACAAAATGCATAAAGTCTGGCATTAGAAATAGCCGTCAATGTAAGGGGGTAAGGTGTAAGAAGAACAAGCCGTAAGCGCTTCATCTTTTGTTAAAGGCAAACACATTTCATGGTTTTCAACAAGTGATGGAGGGCTTTGAGGCAGTGCTTAACATTTAAACACAATGCAGCCGTGTGAGGGTGGGATACAGACTGTGTGTTTGTGTACCTGTGATGGAGGAGTCGTTGCCGTTCTTCTCACTGTGACAGTCCTCCTGTCCGTCTGCGTTCAGCTGTGTGTGATGCAGACTCAGTTTATGACAAACCTCGAACGCCTGGCCGACTGTCCGAACAATACGCATGGCCTGACTCTGTGTGGGAGAGAAAGACAAATAATTAAATATATATATAATTGTCAGGACACCAATTGAATCATGCCATTTAGTTAAATGGCAGTACCCATTTCTGTGCACTGTTTTTAGAATTTATTTACATTTTTGTCATTTTAGGGGCGACAGTAGCTCACGGGACTTGGCTTAGGAACCATTGGGTCGCCAACCTAAAATACAGAGTGTGGGCTGGTAGCTCGAGCGGTGCAAGTTCTCCTTGTGGTCACTGGCACAGTACCCACAGTACCCTTGAGCAAGGCATCAAACCCCTAACTGATCCCTGGTGCTGGAACACTGGCAGCCCATTTGCTCTGCCATCTCTCTATTAGTGCATGTCTAAAGTTCCTATTTGTGCGTGTTTGTGTATTTTGTGTGTATAATTGAATAAAAACACCAACATGAAGAACATAATTTCGGTTTGGGGATTAATAAAGGTGATCTTAATTTTAATCTTATTTTCATTAGATTCCTTCGACTAAATTTGAGTTATGTAGGTGATACTCTTTCCTTTCATTTCTATCGTTATCGTGCAACCAAGATCTAACGAAAACCAGTAAGGTAAGTGTATCATTTTCTGTGCCAGGGAATCTTTACAGGAAATGTTAAAATCCAGATGTTTTCCACTAGTGTTGAATGCAGACTGAAAGCAGATTTGCCCCAGAAATATTTGCATTTTATATCAAATAATATGCAGAAAATGTAGCTTCAAAGGATCTATTCGAGTCCCAGAGTCCAACAATGTACACCACACATATAAGTCTCAGGTAGAGCACGTATTCTGTGGGCAAACTCAGTGGAACATTATTTACTTTTTTTATCGGGAATGTTCCTTTGTCCTCAGGTGCAAAGAGCTGACTGTGTCTGCTTATCTCTTTCCGCCATGCTCTGAAAAGGCAGGTCAAGTGTAAACAACTGTGCTTACTTCTGTCTGCTATCAGTCCTCTCTTGTGTTGCTTGTCGCAGAGAGGTGTAGAGGCAGAAGAGATTTCATTTTAAAGCACCGAGGCCTAGCCGCCAAAACACCGCTCGTCCTCAGCTGAATGAGCAGAACAGATGTAGTCTGACCTAAAAGCCAGAACAAAATGAAGACATCCAATCCGTATTTTTCACAGCTCAACTTTGGCCTAGTCTGAAGTCTCAGTGCGGATTGCATCAGGACATTATGTGACCCTGGGCTCAGTATCAGAAGACAAATCAAATGTATTAGGCACATTTGGGTATGATATTACATTAAAAACTTAAACTGGTTATGGCAGAGTCTCAAGTGCTCAGCATGGGCTTTAGTCCAAATACATTTATGGTTTTGGGGTCAGAAAAACGCTACAGATACTAAATTTCTGTATGGTAGGGAGTTTTGGCAGTAGTGTGATTCAATCAAAACAGGCTTTTTTAGCTTCATTTAGTGCCTATGGTGTTTCCATAGTGACTAGCCAGCAACTGCCCGTCTCAACCGACAGAATGCATGTCCTGATCTGAAAAATGTGCCCACACCGAACCTACTTATAGTTACAGCTAGTAGGTACAAACAGTCAAGGTTTTCCACTTGATGCGTTTAGTCAGCTCGGTAAAGTGACAGCACATGGTCACTTAAAAGATGTCAAGTATATTTTATAACTACATTTCAAACTAATTATATTTTACAAGATTATTCCTATTCCCAACGAACCAATCTAACAGGGGATATTATTCAGGAATAATTCCATGATGTGATGACGATTACACCCAAATGCATGTCAGGGTGTTTGACTCAATACAATTGATTGATTATTAAAATAACCGTTGGTAGCAGGCATGGCAACAAGCACCATTTTAGAGGTATCAACTGACCTGTGTTGTAACAGACAGTAAAACACATCAGTTTTAAATTACACAAATTCAAACTGTGACCTTACAAACATCTAAATGACAGAAAACTAAATATGGAGCATTAGCGTGGGAGAGTCTCACCAAAAACATACTTTATACAGAACAAGATCAAATCTAAATTAAATCTAAACCAAATTCAGACTAAACCATCGTTGGTTCTTTACTTTTTATTCCTCTGAGATCTTTCTTCTCTCTTTTTCTAATTTGATCGCAAAAAGCATTAATATCCTGAAACAGATAAGACCGGCGGTCGCTGTACCAGCATTTAAAAAATATAAGATAAATCAGTGTCACTTGTAAATTGTTGTTAAAATAAACATCAAATCAGGCTTTAGCTGACAGAACAAAATATATAAAAAAGATAGTGTTGGATATCATAATGCAGAAGCAATCAGAAATGGCTACCTGCAATAAAACCTTTATATAAATGACTCTCATCCCTTGTTCTTTTTCTCTTCGACCCACTTGCTGTTTTGTTCCTCTCCATCTCCTCCATCCATCAATCACCCCCCCATATCTCCTTCTCTTTGAACACCCTGTTCATGTCTGTTGACTCAATGCTGGTACTTAGTGTGACAGTAAACACTTGTGTTCCTTTTCCAGAGGCAGTTCAACAGGTAATGAGGACAAATGCTGGAGTAATTGCACACAGTGGACACACCAAAGGATCAAGCTCCCCTGACTCATACACTCACTGATTGACGAACACATCAAACATAAAGCTACGCAGGGTTTTCTTTCCCTCATCACTCTGTCCGACTTGCATTCTCAGTTTGATTGAATCTTAGTCAAAAGGGCAGCAATGTAACTGGTAACACAAGAACATCAAACAGACGTTGTTTTGCTCAAAAACTAACCTTTTTGCTCTGCGGAGAAAAAGGTGAATGTGGGGTATGAATCAGAGGAAAGCTTTAAGAGATATGCATGACTGGGGGGGATGTAGCAAACAAAAAATGCATATTGTCGTTAGGTAGTTTGGGTCGAAAACTGCCATACCATAGAGTTTATTCTTTATTGCTGATCTTTACGCGAGAGAAAATAAGATTAGAGTCGATCATAAGCAAATCATTTCTTGTCTGTGAGGACATTGGTTCCAACACTTTTGACCTCTTGAGGCCATGAGAGTAACTAACCGCTGTCCAAAAAGGAATAAAGAGCATAATGCCTTCAGACATTTTACCCATCTGAATAGGATTACTATGTTGGCAAGGTGTTAATGAAATGAAATGAAACACTTTGCTGATGGATTGCTTTGCAATTCCAAGCTTTACTAGGAGATCATCACAAATGGAAGGGCCGGCGCTTTTAAGCCTTTCCAGAGTGGTACAACCTAACATTGTACTATTGTTAACGTCTATGCAGTGTTTTTGTATTTGATAAAATTCCAGTTTATGGGTCTGTTACTTAAATTGGATTAAGTAGATCATATTTTAAATGTCTCAATGGTATTTCAAGCAACCCCAATGCAGTCAATTGAGGGTTTTATTTGCAATGGTAGGGCTTTTAATGGTCTGAACAGCTACTTATGAAGAAGGCAGGGTCAACAAAACATGCAACTTTAACATATGGTTTATATCCCGTCTTGCACTTGCACGTGAACTTCAGAGGACAGCTCGATCCTGTGCTAACCAGTACTGGAACAAGCTCTGCGATGACATCCAACAGGCTTCCGACACTGGTAACCTGCGGGAACTGTACAGGGGCCTGACCAAGGCTATTGGGCCGAGAGCAAAGAAGGTTTGTCCGCTGAAGTCTGCAGAAGGAGCACTGATCACTGACACAGGGCAACAGATGTCACGATGGGTTGAGCACTACTCAGAGCTCTATGGCAAACCAAGGAGCATCAGCCACGTGGCTTTGGCCTCAACACCCAGCTTTGACATCAATGCTGAGCTGGACAACTTGCCAACCATGGAAGAGCTAGTGAACGCGCTGAAGCAAACTGCTGAGGGCAAAGCTGCGGGCACGGACGGCATCCCGGCTGATCTCCTCAAATGTGACAGCTGCTTACTGCCGCACATGCACAAGCTGCTCTATCAATGCTGGCAAGCGGGCGCTTTCCCATCGGACATGAAGGACGCCAAGATAATCACGCTTTACAAGAACAAAGGCGACAAAGGGGACTGTAACAACTACCGTGGCATTTCGCTACTGAGCGTGCTTGGCAAGGTCTTCTCCAGAATTCTGCTGGTGCGGCTCCAGAAACTGTCCGCTCGCGTATACCCAGAGTCACAGTGCGGGTTTCGAAGTGGCCGATCAACAACAAACATGGTCTTCACGGTGCGCCAGGTGCAGGAAAAGTGCAGAGAGCAAAACAAACCACTGCACATGGCGTTTGTCGACCTGACGAAGGCGTTCGACATGGTGAGTCGGGAAGGACTGTTCGCCATCTTGCATAAACTGGGCTGCCCACCGACACTGCTCAGGCTGGTCAAATCGCTTCACGAGGACATGTCAGCAACGGTTTTCTTTGAAGGATCTACTTCAGACAGCTTTTCCGTTCGCAGTGGAGTCAAACAAGGCTGCGTGTTAGCGCCCATGCTCTTCGGCATCTTCTTCTCTGTTGTGCTGCATCATGCATCCAGCGAACACGTGGACGAAGGCGGCGTTTTCCTGCACGCGGTCAGATGGGAAGCTGTTTAATCTGGCCCGACTGCGCGCGAAAAGAAAGGTACGGAAGGTGCTAGTTCGTGAGCTCTTATTCGCGGACAACGCAGCTCTGGTGTCTCACAGCGCAGCTGGTCTACATCGCCTGATGGACAGATTCAGTGCAGCATGCTCTGAATTTGCACTGATCATCAACATCAAAAAGACAGTTGTTATGCACCAAGCAGGAAGCGCAGCGTCACCGGTAATGGTCAACGAGCATGTGCTGGAGACTGTTGACCAGTTCATGTATCTTGGCTCAACAATCAGCAGTGACCTGTCGTTAGTTAAGGAGATCCAGACTCGTATCGGCAAAGCCGCAACGTCTTTCAGTCGTTTGCGCTCAAGAGCCTGGAGCAACAAATACCTCACCGAGCGCACTAAGACACGCATCTACCAATGTTGCGTGGTCAGCGTCCTGCTGTATGGTTCTGAGGCGTGGTCAACTTACGCGCGGCACGAAAGAGAGCTAAATGCTTTTCACATGCGGTGCCTGCGCAACATCCTCGGGATCACATGGCGGGACAAGGTCACGAACGAGGCGGTGCTGGCGCGTACGGGCAGCAAGTCAATGTTCCCAACACTGAAGGTCAGGAGGCTGCGGTGGCTTGGTCACCTTCGCAGAATGCCAGATGGCCGCCTGATTATGTCCAAAGGACATCTTATACAGCAAGCTGAGCGCTGGTTCCAGAGGCAGAGGACGACCACTGCTGCGCTTCAAGGATGTCGTAAAACGTGACATGAAGGCCCTGGACATTGCGACGGATAACTGGGAGAGGCTGGCGGAGGACCGGACGAAGTGGCGCCAGCAGCTTCGCGAAGGTGGTGACAGACTTGACAAAGACTGGATTCGTGGACTTGCTCAAAAACGTGGACATACTATATCTCTCTGATTGCACTGTACAATCTCTTGTAGATTTTTCTTGCCAATAGTTGCAGCAACAGTCAACACTGGTAACATATAACCAAGCCAACATCCTTTACACCTTACCCCCTTACATTGACCAAACCAATCTTTTAACAACTATTCTTAACCATTGAGGTGATTGGATTAAAAAAAAAAGTTATGTTTTGAAACAGCAATATGGATTGTAATTAAATATACTGAGAAAGGCCCTGTTTAGTCGTTTGGTGTGAAGCTTACTGTGAAGGCCTTCAAAAACTTGGAGCGTGATGAATAAACGACAGAAGAATGCAAATTCATTGCCAGTGGCTATTATGTGTCTAGAGCTTTTATTGCGGAAGTTATAAACAGAAGCAGTTAAACTGTTCTTTGCTTCCATTGTCAAGTTTGAAAAGGGGAGTAAAGTAAGACTCTGGACTACAGAGCCACCATATCATTGATTTATGATAATCCTTAACTTAACCTGTTCTGCTAACACAATTGATAAATATCGATATGCATATTTATCAAATTAGCCCCTGATGTGTAATGGCCCTCATAGGCAACCGCTATTCCTTTATAAAAGTGCCTTGTCGGATTCTTCAATGTAATGTGTACGTTTTGTTGAAAGGACAGTTCTTTCAAACACAATAATCCTTCTTCATTTCACTCACTTTTTATGAGTACAGTTGTCCTGTATCTGGAAATGTTATGCCCTGAGTCAATTCTCCAATGGATCTCCAATTTTGGCAGCTGACATGAATGCTAAGAGATTTGTCACTCAAAAGCAAAAGCCTGTATATCCGGCTGTAAACTTTAAGATATGAACTAGTTCTTAAATTGGACATCTGTCACCATCTCTGTCCAGCCCCCTTTCTCTGTCTATCAAACTCCCTATCGCTTTGTCAATTGAACTAACTACAGTTACCCTGTCTTTATCTTAGGCAGTTTATCTCTATCTTCTCTATCTCTGCCAATGACCTGGGTCCCTGCAGCAGAACAGAGTCTCTTAGGGGCTATAGGGCCGATTCAAAAGAGTGATGCATTATTTACCCCAGATTACCCTCAGATGTTCAGTGGTGCTTTCACTGTCCTCTTCAAAGTCTTGGCACAAGCAAAGATAAGGGACAAAGGGAATATAATGCAATCTAGGAAAGAGCAGGGTAAACAATGAGGATGGCAGGGGAGTTACTTCTGATTAAAGCCTTGCATGAATCTTGTGGATGAGCTCATTCATTCTATTTTCCTGTGAAAAGATATTGACCACATCAATCAAAAACTTACACACTCATGAGTCATGACTCATGCCCCTTTCACACCAACGCGGTTCCAGGGCCGGTTCGGAGCTAGAGCCTGATAAGCACCGGTTTTTCCTGTTCACACCGCAGTGGAGCTGGCTTTAAGCACCAAAAAATTCTCGGTCTAGAAGCAAGAACCGCATACGTCACGCTTACGTCGGAGGGGGGTGAGATTAACCTGAGCTAACAGTTTATGGCCGAGAGGCAAATAAAGTTTTAACAGGCAGTAGCGCTGAGCAAAGTGACTAGAAGGCAACCACACACTTGTAAAAAAAAAACCACTTTATAAAGTCAGGCAACACTAACCAGGCTTCGTGTGATTCTGTTTATTTGTACCTTACTTTGACCATCCGTTTGCTGTTATTGATCATTGTGGAGAGAGGCAGACGTTTTGTTTTGTATTATAGCAGCTATCGGATGGAATCAATACATGGGCTGCAAAGGTTGTCATGTCCGACTATCCCAAGAAGGATCATAATGAAACATACGCCGGTAAAATGTGCCTGTAGAAAACTGTTTATGCCACAATAGGATAGCAACAATAAGTAGTCAGTTTAGGTTGCTATGCTAACATCACCCATTTTATACCAGATAAACTTTTCATAACAGCGTTGTGATGCCAGTAAATGCATTAATAAACAATGAACCACGGCACTCAGGAGAAAAGCATAAGGTTGGAGAAGTAGTTATTTAATTTAATATGGCTTCGAATAATTAAAAGTAACACGATCATCGACCCAACACAGTCCCCCGTTGTGGTGAGCGGCGTTGGGGAGAAAATCAGCGACGTAAACGGTGACATCATGACGCAGCGGCGGCAGCACTAGTCGGATCTGGGCGGTGTGAACAAAACGGGGGCTGAAAAGACAAAACCGGTTCCGAACCAGAAGAGCACAAGCACGGAGCTAGAATGGGAACCGCGTTGGTGTGAGAGGGGCATTAGTGCAAACAAGGTATTAGTCGTATAGAAAATAGTAAGTAATTAGTAAGTAATTTGCCTTCACCTGTACTTATTGGTCCTCAGCTAACTATATTTTCTACTCTTTAGTTCTGTTTTATTTCTAAATTCTTCTAAATTCTTTTAATTTATAATTATGTTCAAGGCCTTGTTTTTGTTTATGCTGCTGTAACATACTTGGGATCAATAAAGTATATCTTATCTTACACTGATTATCGGGTGCAGATGACCATGATGTTCATAAAACAGTTAGTTTGTATTAAAATAATTAGCGGAATAGCCAGAAGGCAAAACACTGAGGGGCATATTACAAAGAATGGATTGCACCATGAATTGTGCATGAACTTTTTTCCCATTTGAAGTTCCTTTTCACAGCATTAATGAAATTCTAGAACAAACATTCTAGGATAATTTGGCTTTCTTTTGCAGAGGGGGAAGGGAGAAGCAATTTTGAAATTAATATAAAAATCTTGCTTTTCAATCTTTTTCTTTACCGTAATTTTCTCCTTCATGTATTTTCAGAAATAACATATTTCTTTATTCATTTATTTTAAAAGTCACAACTGCCATTGCTTCCTTTCACTGTATCCTAAAATAAATGAGTTTTTAGCGAAGCATAACGATGCCTTCACCTGGCTTCAATCAATGCTGCCATGATCACTGGAAAGTCTGGGTGCAACACTCCCTATAATGGCCTTCATTTACCACCAACCTTTTGAATTATACTATACTATATTTGGCTATAAGTGCTGATATTTGTGAATAAGAATGTTGTAATAAAGCTAATTTGCATAGCAATGTTGTGTCAAAGTGAGCATATAAGCTAATTTAGAATCATGCTAATTTCACAGGAGCACCAAGTGGCTATGGCAGTACAGATAGTCTGCATTGCCATTTACATGGACTCTTTTCGTCTTACTTGTGCAGGTTTGCTGCAAAAGCTACAAAAAAATAAGTTTTGTGATTTGTCCCTTTTTCTGCTGGAGCACTCTATGTGGATATTAATAGGTCATATTAAGTACTAATCAATGAGGAGGTTTGAGAGCAACTGCGAGTAGTGAATGAGTGTGAGAGCATGAAGTAAGTGGAGTGTGATCATATTAAAGAGCCTGTGACACGATTTTCCCCCATCATCCAAACCCATCAATTTGAGTAAATATTGTCCCCTTTAAAACCGTTACTGAATTGATTTTGGATATTTGTACTTTGATAACCATTAATCTGCCCTTCAATGTTGACCATTTCCTGGATCTTCTCGGGGATTCTTCAAGTCCCGCCAAATTATGGGTGACGTCAATGCGGGCACAGCGCTCCAGCTGCACCGTTCAGGATCCCAGCATCTGCATGTAAACGCACGATGGCGCACACAGCAGCAAGCTCAGACAGCGATGACAGTTTAATTTTGAACGTGTCTGAGAGCTCATATGAGGCTGAAGGATCGGTTTATTTTGTATCTGTTAGAAGTTTAGGAATTAGGTGCGTCAATATGGGCGATCATACGGTCATGTAGCCAGTGGTGGACTGGGACTAAAAATCAGCCCGGGACTCTCGACCGGCCCACTTCGGTACCACTAGTAAATTGTCAACGGGGGGAGTGGGGGATGTGCTAGTGACTTATGCGACGGCCACTTTCGGTACCGGGCCAATCGGGATTTCGTCCCGATGGCCAAGTCGCCACTGCACCCAGCCCAGCACGTAAACTGTCAACCGGGGGAGCCTCGCCTGCGGGAAACGGTGGGACGGAGTGGGAATTAAAGTAATAATAATAATAATAATAATGATCCGGCATTTTATCCATTAATTTCCCACATTGTGTGGTAAAAAAAAACACACGTTTAATCCCATGTTGGTGTATCTACTACAACCAGTTGGTGTAGTGGGGATGTGTTTTTAACTGGGTGGAACGGGGTGTGGGTGGACGGGAGAACACTATGGACCGCGCTCCGTGAACTGTCCACGGGGGGGGGGGGCTTGGGACACTCTGTGTTTCGCCTGTCCAGCGCAAACTTGACATTGACTGCCATTTAGACAATATACTATAATAAAGGGTGGTGCGGCCTGTCAGCGAACCGATCCCGGCTTTCTGCGCGACTATCACTCAAAATGCGGCGACATAGTCTCAATGTGCTGGGGACGCACGTGGACAAATAATAAAAATGCTCGTGGTGTGGCAGTCCCGCACAGTGCGGGACACTGGTCAACCCTACACGACACAGTTCTTGCCCTTCACACACACACGCTTCTCAAATCAAGTTGCATTAAATGCTTGAGCCTACGTTTTTATTATAAATTACTGTGAAATCTGCCCTATTAATGTTTTCGTCATTATTACAACAACACACCACTTGCAACCTGATACACACTGGCAATGATTTTAAGATGTATAAGACTATTAAAAAAAGAAATCATGCTTCAAATAAGTGGGTACGGCGTACCCGCGTCCAAACGCACACTACATCACTGACTGCACTACAAAAAGCCTAAGTCTTGTTTTCTGCATACAGGAAATGCAGACCGGCTCAAACAAAAAGATTTTTAAATCATCATCCTCACCGATCATTTAATGTATCATAATGATTCGCCGAATTGACAATGAAAGCACTAATAAAATGTAGTTTCATCACTTGAGTTTACCACAAATAATCGATTTGTTTTATATCACATCCGACGGGCGGAAATTCAGC
>NW_011335901.1:38064-50204 GCF_000735185.1 Notothenia coriiceps
CACACAAACACTGAACATACTCAGTGGCGTCTATCGACACAGACCATAAAACTTTCAGGACACCTTCGTCCCAGTTCTTTCTGTCGCAGAAGATATTGGTGTTCTGGAGTCGGTCCACACCGAGGATGGTCATTTTCCTGTTGTGTTTATGGTGTCGGTTACAGTGACTTCACATATCTTCTCTGGGGAGACTGAGTGTTGTGTTTTGCCGTGTATGGTTGAGTGTAACGTCTGTTGTGTGTTGGGAGATCGTGTGTAAAAGAGAGATCGTCGGTGTGTGTAGAACGTATCATAAGGTGTTATTAACACACCAAAACGGGGAGGACCAAAAAGGAACCAGAGTGACACTATTTAATGGGTTTTGGTGGTTAGGAATTTATACCTCCATAAACCGGTCTAATCTTTCGAGACGGACTCCCATAGCAAGACAAAGAAGAAAATGGTCAACTATAAAGGTCAAATTAATATAATTGTTTGTTGGTTTTGAGTAATTGAAAATAACACTGTTGCTGGTAACTTTTTGTGTTTCCTTCACGTCACAAAGTAACACTTCTTCCATTGTCGAACATCATACTAATCCAAAATCACCTTTCGGTTTTGGCGTATTGTTTAACTTCGAAAAAAAAGAATAAATATTGCAAATATTGTTGGGGGGTCGACACCTGAACAAAAGAAGAAGAAGTGAGAAATTTAGTGGAGTAAGGTTACATCGCTACTACAGAAAGTAAGTGAACATTATATAATATTTCGTAGTTCCTAAGTATTCCTAGAACTCTTTTCGTGTAGTCCAACGTGTTAAATTTATAAAAACAGCAACATGTGTTACATTTACTTACTTACTTAATTCCAGTAATGATCACTTCTAACTTTATGAAAAGGTAATCCGTTCGACAGGAAAAACCGACAACACACTTAAACACTACTATCAGACGTTCAGAGTATTAATATTGAACTAATATGCCGCGGTATTCGATGACAACTAATAAAACTAAACTCGTAAAAGTAATGTCTCTTGTGTCATACGTTATCTAGAAAAAACGTTCGAAGTTTACAAGAAAAATTAACTTGTTTGTAAAAGTCTTTGCAGAAAATCTTAATACGACCCTTTGTCGCCATCTTTGTACTCCGATACACTATACCGAAAGACAATATGTTGGGTTCAGAGTTTGATTTTTATTGGTTAACTTAGTCCTTGTATTAGTGGTTGCCAACCACACATGAGAAAATCAGATGTTGTTTAATTTCTGGTATTAGGTGAGGGTCCGGCTCTACGTTTGATTTTACACTAAAATACCACATGCAAACTCCGATTCCCAAAGCCCCTTTCTAACATTATTTTATAACTTTCCCTTGAGAGGGTGATCTAAACGTGTTACCTTGAGTTCTGCGTCGTGTTTACGAAGAAATTTTGTTATAGGTTGGAGGACCTTCACATTGACACGACACATGACACGACGTAATTACGCTTATTACATAAATGTGTTCTATTATCGTAGTCTTTTCTTCTATATTATCTGTTTGCGTAAAGGACAAAAGTCTAGTAACTTCTGTTCGCCGTAACCAAGTCCTAAACGAGAAAGCACCGGTATTTTGGTACACTGCTGCTGCAAAACTATAGGAAGAATATATACGTGCTTGTTTTTGCCAGATTGCCTTTGGCAACCAGTTATTGGCCTTTGATTGACATCATGGTCAACAACTTTAAAATATGAATAATAGGGACAGTTTACAGCAAAATGTCCACCCCTAAATATATGTTTTCAAAGAGTTATTTAAATATTGCTGTAAGTGCTGTCTCAGCAGAATCAGGACAGATTTGAGGTCAAAGAGATGATAGACAGTGATGTTGGGGTCACTTGAAGCCAAAAAAACAACACTGATTCTGAAGGGCAAACAGTGGAGGGTATCAGCACAAAGGCCCAGAACAATAGGGTTGGGAACCGAAACTCGGTTCCAGATGAGAACCGATAAGTTAATGCCGGGTACCCATACAAAATACACGATTTTGGTTCAGCTTAACGGTTCCTAAACGAGGTAGACCCTGTATTCCACCGAGTCCGTCTGCGCCGCGGACTGGCCATCTGTGTGTTCTGGAGAACCACAGAACGGCCGGTGGTCAGAGGGCCGGTCGTCAGCGGGCCGTTGACGGCCGGCTCGGTACGCTGACGGCCGGCATCGCCCTTCTTTTTTTTAAACGGCATTATGTAAGTTGCGCTGACAGGCGACGCCGCGACAGAGGTCCACAGTTGCCCCGCAGCGAGGCTCCCCCCTTCCTCCCTTAGACAGTTCACGAGCTCAGTCACTTCATAACACCAAAGATGGATCGCGGTAAACGCTCTAAAGTGAGGCTCCACTACACTAAAAAGAAAAAGAAAAGGCACAGTGTAATGCCTGTTAATAGCTTGCCACAGGCATAGCTCAGTTAAAATAAAGCACAGCTATTGTGCAAAACATTTGTATTGCAAGTACATTTTTTATTTGTAAAAATGTCAGTTAAAGCTTAAAAGAATAAAGATATTTTTATTATCTAAACGTTTGACCCCTTTCTTTTCCAATTTTGGAATCGAAACGGGGAATGGATCAGAACCGAAATCGATAAGCAGAACCGGAATCGGAATTGATACATTTCAAACAATACCCATCCCTACAGAACAGCAACATCAACCAGCAAGAAACCAGTTATTTTTTAACCTAATTTGAAGGCTTATATTTGTATTTTGTGCCTCTACTGTGACATGTCTCCATACTTAAATGTTCAGAAAAGTCTTTATTTTTCTCATACTGCCTGTGCTGCAGCACCTCTTGTCACCCTCTGCCTGAAACCAGAGCCCAGTCTGCTCTGATTGGTTAGCTGGCCGGCTCTGTTGTGATTGGTCAACCGCTTAAAGATGCGCCGCTCCTTAGCCTATCACGTCCAATGTGTTGGAGCGCTAGCCAATACAAGCCTGAGTGTTACAATGTGTTGGAGTGCTAGCCAATAAAAGAGTGAGTGTTATATAGTGATGTCACTATGTTACAGAAGTAAACAAAGGACTCCAATGGAGGCGTTTCAGGCAGCGGGGGAGTGTGTGCATCCACATGCACAAAACCTATACAACATACTACAGGAAAAGGAAATCCCCAAGAAGTATAATAAGGCCGATTAAGATTTTAATTCTGTAATGTATCAGATAAAACCCAAACTATAAATAGTTTTGTTTGGTTATTGAAATTAAGCTTTTACTATTGTATTTCAATGTGTTATTGTTAAGTTGCTGTACAACTGCATAGCACCTTAATTACTCATGATATAAATTCAGCCTTGCCACCACTTTTAAAGTTAGAGTTTGCATCAATAGCTAAATCCATGAAAATGTGCTTATCACAGCTAATGAGCAGCTCAGAAACGTTAAGTTGTTTCTGAACATTTCTGAAAAAAGGCAGCATTATGCACCCGGATGTCAGTGAGGTTAGACATTATGCTGCGGGTTAATGAGGTTAGCAGAAACATTGCGGTATGTGTCTATGTCAACAAACACAGAGGGCTTGCAGGGTCTCTATTATCGAGTTGTGTCATCTACTGAAGGGAAATTGGACCGCTCCCATCCGGCTGTAGAAACCTTTAAGTTATCTCCCCCTTTCAACTCTTCCTCTAACACAACCCTCAGACCCTGAGTCTCTGTGATAAAAAGCAATGTCCCCACAGACCTCTTTCTTTGACATCTAGAGTAGGGGGAGAGGTCTTATGTTCTGGTGAAAAAGAACTGCATCTTATTCAAACCATGTAGGCAATGATAACAAAAAAGAAGGATACCACGCTGCCAGACAAGTAAGGCCCAGCCAAGAGAGAGTAAGATTGAGCTTAGCTGACTGGCTTAGCAGACAAATCCCCAAACAGCACAGTGATGAAAGCGCAGATACATCTCCATCAACTTCCACACCGGAGAAATGCCAAACATCGAGGTGAAGAGGCATCGGAGGGATCAGATCTCAGAATACTAAAGCAAGGCTCAACATAAAAGCCCCCTAAAATGATAAAGGGTGAAATAAATCAGACAGCATGTACGGTATTTCACGGAGGAGTTGCTCTTCCTGTTTAAGGTTCTAATCTACGGGATTTTCAAATGAATGGGTCGGTAGAGTTGAAGAGAATACATGTTTATCCTTACGCACTCATCCCTTCTTGTGTTTTTTCTCTTCTTTTTTGTTGTTCAGGTGGTATTGATCTGTCCTATTCCCCAATATTTAGAGGAAGGCTGGAGGAGAAGGAGGCTTTTCTTTTTGTGTCCTTACCAAGCAGTCCTTTGACAGCCTTTGTTTAGTTTTGTTGCTCTTTGTTTTTTTTGTTGGTTTCTTTGAGGATGGAAGTCCTAGGGCCCAAAAGTCCTCTGTCCTTTGTTACTTTAGGTCAGTTCTCTAGACTCTCACTGTTTTGATTAAAATAAAAGGTATATATTTGAAGGAAAACAAGGTTCGGAGATCTGATCAAAGGTTTGGACACAACGGTTTAATTTGATCCTTGAGGCCATAACAATCCTTCAATGCAAGCGGAAATTAATCAGTAATCTTTTAATCTGTGGGAAAAATTAGGAATTCAGACTTTGTGGACCAATCTAAAAATGAGATACGAATTCAATTAAAAAATCTACACTCTTGGCAACTGTGAATGATTTCACATCAGCACCTCAGGATGAACATGTGCCTCTGTTGACTCATCATTCTGCAGAAACATTTAAGAGTTCTAACAGTGAAAAGATGGAGAGGCAAAGTTTCTTCACCAGAAGTCAAATCAATAGATTGAGGGAAATGTCAGACACCTGTGAAGGTCCTAATGATTATTCATGTTATCACACAATGGAGACATCAAAGGATACAAATCTTCCAGTAAGTGTTTCTAGTGTTTGATAACTTAGTTTGTACCTAGAATTAAGCACGTTCACTGCATTTTGGGACATTACAACAGCCTTCTGGGGCAGTTTGTACTAAACAGTTAACAGCTAACACTAGGGATATATTTTATAGGCTGATTCCAGCTGTTCTTAGTCTCCTTAATTTGGCAATTAGCTGTGCTGTAAGTAAGGTATTAAAGTACATTTACTCAAGTACGGTATTTAAGTACGATTTTGGGGTACTTGTACTTCACATTTTCAATATCAAGCAACTTTATATGTTCAGCCCACTACATTTTAGAAGCCAATATTTCACTTTTTACTTACACTTATAAAATGAGTTCCTTGTTACTTCAAAATAATAATCCAGGAATGTAATACATATGATTCTGAAATGGGCCAATACACACAATCAGTACTTAAGTATAATATATGTTGATGTCAATACTTAGTAAGATTGTGCATGCAGGACTTTTACCTATAACAGAGAATTTTTAAACTGTAGATTAATCTGGCGATTAGTAGGCTTCAAAAGAAGAAAATAATAATATATAAAATATATTATTTATATACCGAGCTGGGAAATATAAACTGTTTGCTGTTGACATAACTGTGATAAAATAAAATCGCTACAGACCTGATTTTCCTTGGGTTTTCTGGGGTAAAATGAACTTATGACCTCCTTGTTTCTAAAGATTCTTCAATTCAACAATGTTTTACAGGCTATGTTATTCATATAGACCTTAGATTATTTAACAATTAGGGCTTAACAAGCATGTCACTATTCCCTACCTCATTTCTGACATAAAATGTTAATTAAGGTTGCTTTTAAGCCGTTGTGACTGTCACCCAGTAATCATTTATAGTGAAACGTTATCATGTAGAAAAGACTGTAGAGTTTGGTGATGTGACGGAGACAAATAAAAACTGTGTTTGAAAGCCTGGAAAAGCGTGAGTAAAACAGAGTGATGGACAATCAAAGTAAACAAGTGTGTGAAGGACTACAAGGGAATATCTAAAAGGAGAGAGGTAGAGAGAAAAGGGCGAGACGGCTGCAGCAAAGCAGATGATTCATGACTCATCGGTGAGTTGAAGTTCATCAATGCATTAAGAGTTTGACAAATTGACGGTTTCCGAAAATGCACCTGCTGCATTCTCGGGGAAAACTGCTGGGAAAGAGCACAAATAAAACAACGTTTGAAATCAACATACGTGAAATGGAGATATTATTTATTTAACTAAACAAGACTCAATAGCCATGTACACACGGGCTGCTAATAAGCCCTTCTCGTTAACAGTCTGTGTCTATCTTGCGGAAGGTGAAGTCTGAGTAATGAAGTGGGCTTGTTTTAGACGGCCCCTCTAATTTTTCCTTTGATAAATGGCTGCCTGTGAAACACAACCGCTATAAATCAGAGGCTTAGAGGCAATGCAGCACACACACAGCATCGACAATCACACACTTAGAGAGAATCAATGCAATAAGGCACCTGTGCCAGATCAGGCTGTACTGTAGATATTTCTATGTGAGTGGGCCTATTTTAAGCAGGAGCATCATGTTCAGTAATAACAGCCAAATACATCTGTATTAAAATAATGTCCCAGCATTTGGTGTTTTCTTATTGGATATCTACAAGTGCTCCAGTTTCAGCTACAGGAACATGAAACTAACACGGGTATAGCAGAGTGTCACCCTGAAAATATTGACTCCTGGATCAATTTCTTGAAGGAGTCTTGAAACGCACCATTTCAGCTTGTTTCTGTCTGCAACTGAATTATATCCTCAACTGAATCATTATTCATTTTCATAATGCTTACAAATGTGGTCCAACTAAGAGCGGAGCTTAATTATGTCTCATAGGATAAGTTGGATTTTGATGATAACGAAATTGAATTTGTATGAACGAATAGGTTTGACGGACAGGTTAAGCTTCACAACGTTGAAGTTACAGACTTTAAGATAGGAAGCTTTTGACCAGAAATGATAGCATTAGGTTAATTTCTGTTATTATATGAGAATATAGAGCAAGGATGGGACTTATCTGCATTTTCTTCCCTTATTTGAGGGAGTGCATTAAGGTGGAACTTTTTAATAGGGATCAAACACAGTGTTTAAAGCACATCTTTACTTTACAACGCCACGTCTTGAGATGTAAGTGGCTGGCTGTATGATATGGCTTAGTCATTTCACACTGTTCAGTGCACTTTAACCCAATGTGTTAGAACGTGTTGTAAAACAAAAACTGAAAAGAACAAAACATTAGTTGTGCTCTTAAATCAGACTCCCATTTTTATTTCCACTTGTGTGAAGTCAAACACTATGTGCTTTCTGTTTTAGTACAGATACAAACAATAATATTTACTTTGTGGGATTTTGTCAGTCCCCATGTTACGTGACTTATACTCTACCTGTGGCCCAGTATGCGGAAAGAACCTGGAAGTTTCTTCAGGATTTATTGTTCCAATTGTAGAAGTTTAGTGTTGTTTTTCATGTGAAAGAAAGATGTGATATTGGCCAGGCTGAATGCTGTCCAGAAACCAAAATGGTTTTGAACTACATCCGCGAAGACGCTGAAAGCCGAAACTGCTGATCAATCGTTAAAGGTAAATGTTCGCTGTGTTAGAATAACGAGAATAAAAGAGCAGGTTTTGTTGAAATGTGTCGGGTTCGTACAACCTTTCCAATGAAAAAACAATGTGCAAATATGTTTTGTAATTTCAAGGATATTACCATGCCATTACTCATCCCAGTTTTTTTTTTGGAGGAGGAACTGTCACTGTCTATCACTGTCGCCGACTCTCACTTCTGACAGTCTATTAGTGTTTTTCTACTGTTGAATATGTTTTACATTTTGACAGCAACAACAAAGAGCCTGTCAGCAAGACTACCGAGCTTCAAGTTTATCTTTTCCAAATGTAACGTCCCTTCAAAGCGTTTTTACTACAAGTCAGTATTCGCCCATTCTCACATTGGCAGAGGCTGCCATTCAATGTGCCACCTGCTCAGGAAATTAACAGGGGCTGGAATCGAACCCCAGCACCTCCTCACAGCCACAGTTAACCCAAACTCAGTTAAATGCGTCTTGGCCCATAACCGCAACAGCTGCAGTCTTTAAATGGTGTTATCACCTTAAACAAAAGAACCATTCAAGAGATTACATGAAGCCTTTTAACACTGTCACACTAAAACCACTCGAGAGTTCAGCAAGCAAAACACTAACAAGTCGTGGTCTGGTTCCAGAACAGATTTGGCTTCCTCGAGATAAACCAGACTTAATTACACAGCATACTGATCAGGCATTACGTTGATTAAAAGTGACTATAAAAGGCAGGGTGAAAAGGTAGACGTTCATTATGAGAAAAGCTGTTGTGTCAGCTCAAACTCTGCATGCTCACATGAAGAAAACCCATGAAATTATACAGCTTTAGAAACTCAGAAGGCAACACAAAAGTGACTTACCGTAAGCATCTAGCAGCAAGGTAATTTCCTCCTGGTTACAGTCAAGGTGAGAAAGTAGCAGCTCTGCATCATTTATATTCTTTGATGCATTATTTATTAAAAAAGAGTTAGGCGCACCGGTTAATGCATGTATATGAACATCATTTGGGGTCTCTACGGAAGTGAAGTCACGAGGCCAATATCTCATGCCATGCTATATCTGAGTCCTGCTGACACAAATGAAATCAATTCATCACTTTCTCTTACAAAACCTCGAAAACCAATCAAAATGGGTTAAAAATGAATGCGGTATTCTGCCACAGGGCTGTGGACCTCCGAGGAAGGTTGTTTAGTTGGTCATATGCTTACGTTGTGTGGATATGTGCCATAGAGATGGACATTGTAGCTGCAGGATCCAGAAAAGAAAATGGTGCAGACAAATGGGACAAAGCTTATACAAATATTGTTTAAGAATAAGAATTGACTTAAATTAAAAACATATATATCTCTCTTCCAAATAAATTGCCCTCATTAGTATTTGAAAGCAGCACAAGACCTGGGAAGCATTAAGTGTTCATTGGTCAGCACAGCAAGCGGAACAATTTATGCAAAACATTAGCTAGCACTAGTGTTTTGCAGCTGCTAGAAGCTTATTGGGATGTTATGCTAGATAGACAGGCATTGTTTTGATATAATAAATTAAGCATTATTGTTAGTTAAGCATGTCAGCCGGCAGCCCCACTTGTAAATCTCTGTCTCTCTCTAACTCATTGCAGATGGCTGCACTAAAGAAAAGGGCACAGAGAGTAAACCAGTTGTAAGATGTTTAAAAGTTCATTAAACATAATATATGCTTAAATGCATTTCAAATAAGTTGTGTTGGAGTTTGTGTTATTCTACATTTTGACACCAAGATTTTCTGATTTTACTGCAAATGTATATCGGTTCCAAATATCGGTTATCGGTCCCCTTGATTACTAATAATCGGTATCGGCCTTGAAAAATCCATATCGGTCGATCCCTAATATATATACTGTATGGAAGAGACGGAGAAAGAAATCAAATCTAATAAAACAATGTTTAAACTGCCTGGGATGAAAAATTAATACAAAACAACCCAAGTGAAGAAAAAGAGAACATAAAGCACAAACAAAGCTCATACATATGAGATTAAACAGAATCTTCCTGATGGAGAAAAGAGTTCTGACTTTTTCCACCACACACACTACAAATATCTTATGTGCAGATCAGTGCACACATGTGTGTTGTTGAATATTAACTTCCAAGTAGATTTGGACTAAATTATTGTATATATCATGCAACAGCAGAAATGTATTCATTTGTAGAGATTCTGCAATACGGTTTTAAATTATGTTATGCAGGGGTGATGTTTTTCTGTAGGCTGAACCCTAACCTGGATGATAGCAGCACAAGGGCTCCCTCCCTCGTCTTAATTGTAAATAATCTGCAGAGAAAAAAAGAACTCTTGGAAAAACGTCATTGTTCTTGTCAGACAAATGGACTGATTCAATTTAAGTATTGGACAGAACAATGAGTGGTTATGACTTGTATTTAGCCTGGGCCATAACAAATTCACATCTCAGAGGCTTCAAGAGTTGAAAACTGCAGGAATCTTTCTAGAAAGTCTAGAAATAACTTCAGCCTTGCCATTGTGTTGTCATTACTTTCCCCACACTCACCTTCCCTCAGGCACAAATCGACCCTAAACTTTCCCCTTGCTTTGTTGAAGGTAAGCCAAACGTATTCGCCCAGGGCCAGTGAAGCTTTAAGGGTATGAGCCACATTCCCAAGAAGACAGGTAAAGATACTTTCACTCTTAATACAATAATAATATATACACTTGTTTGAATACAATTTGTAGTTGCAAATCCCAAAAGTAAAGTGCTGCTGGATCTATCCACACTTTTAGATTTGAGAAATAATCGTATTTCCCGTATCAGGTCCGGCAATCATTTCTATTCTTGTAGCGTCCAACTGGTTTACTCAAGATTGCACCCGTTAAAGGAAAGGTCTGCTATTTGAATAACTGGTTGTAAATCTAGAGATTTTGTATACGTTTTGAACATCATATATCTCAATCAGTTAAAATTGGCTTAATATTGGCTTAGAAAAAAACATTAGTCGATAATTTGCTTCAGTTGTCTATATATGATCCAATCGCCAACTGAAAACAGGTCTACAGCTCAAACGTCCATTTAATTGTTTTGTTATTTCTTTTAACCTTTTCAAGTAAACATTTACATTATATATAATGCTAATTAAATGCATTGTATCTGCAATCTACCCATTCAGTACAGTGGTAATACATTCCCTCATTTCACACTAATGAACTTTAGGGAGTGACATGTCAAGTCAAAACCCAAATTAGGTTTAGCAACTGTTCCACAGTGTACATCTGTGAATGAATATGAGTGTGTGTAGCTCTTAAGGATGTCATGACTGCTTATGAAAACTAATCACTGCAGCTGAGTGGGAGGGTAACACACTCATTATGTAAGCAAACAGTCCAAATTTGTGAAAACAAACAAGCAAACAACCTAGAAAAGGAAACATTACTTTATAGCATTATACAAGCAACCACTTGTTTTTAACCAAACACTTTTTCTTCGTTTTGCTTGATAACACAGGTAAACACGACATAATTATGTAATGATAGTCCTGTAGTTTCAATATACATCTTGCCCCTTCTGTGGCCCAGGAGAAGAACATCTCTGGAAAAGATGTTTAAAAAAACAAACTACTTTTGAAAACTCTAGGTATTTATTCCAAATAAATACAGCTGTATTTATTAAGTAGATAAAACATTTGTAAGAATTAGGAATACAGAAAGAGGCAGGATGAACTCAGCGCCGAAGCTAGCCCTGACTGTCAAATACCAATCACCTTTCCCTACTCTGTATACTGATCAGTGTGTGTGTGTGTGTGTGTGTGTGTGTGTGTGTGTGTGTGTGTGTGTGTGTGTGTGTGTGTAGTCGACGACGACGACACGCCATCACACCTACCCACAGGCAGGGGCGGACTGGCCATTGGGAATACCGGGAGTTTCCCCGGTGGGCCGGTGCTGTGCGTGGGCCGGAGGGCCAAAAAAAAAAAAGAAAAAGAAAAAGATTATATATATATTTTTTTGTTTGCCTTAATCCTACCGGCCCACATTTGTATGTGTTCCGGCCAGTCCCTTTGCTTTTTTTTTTTGCTTACCTATATCCTACCGGCCCACATTTGTAAGTGTTCCGGACACTCCCTGGGAGTCAGGCCTGTAGCCGCTGTCACTGCGCAGTGAACAATCAGGAGTGAGTAACTGAGAGACCTAGCTGGCAGTTGCTTACAGATGGATAAACAAGCTCCAAAGCGTAAAGGAGGTGCACAAAAACTTAGGGATAAAAAATGAAAGCACTTGAGGAAGGTTCAGCAAAATCAAAACAAATTACAGACTTTTCGTTTGGTCGTGCAGCTGGTTCTAGTTGTAGTACAACCACCACCGGAGAAGCTGATGTAACGTTAGCCGACACAGCGGCCATTCCCAGTGGCAGTGAGTCCAGCAATGAAACCGACACAGCACAGCGGCATCCAGAGCCCAGAACCAGCAGTGATATGATGGTAAGTTAACGTTATGATTGATGCTGAAAGTGAAAATCCTCATTTGGCTAATGCTAGCTTGCTTTTAATGTAGCAGATGAGATAATATTAGCTAGCTAGCCTATTTCTAGCTAGCTAATGCGTTAGCTAGGCTAGGAAATTAGCCTGTTACTGTCTTTAAGACTTTACATGGTTTACATACATAATAATAACATGGTGATAACATAATAACGTAA
>NW_011335901.1:50249-74067 GCF_000735185.1 Notothenia coriiceps
GATAGGTCGTAGTAAGTAATTAGTTTGTAGACCAACTCATCGGTACTCGTATTTTCCGGAGGTCCAAGAACAACTCTCTCGCTCGAGGACTCGGACAAAAACTACTTAAAATCACAACTTTTCGAAGGCGAGCGTACGATGGACACACTGTTCTGTTCCATTCGTCCTTGGACAAAACGCTCCGGTTACTACACCAATACGTTAGACAGTCCTCAACATGACGAATTCTATGCCGTCGTTGTGTTACCCGTCAAGGAACGTTCTACTCGTGAAAATATTAATGGTAGAGGCGAAGTAGAAGTCGTAGGAGACCGGATTCGGAGACAACAGACCACCACATTAAGGAGTTTATGTCTGACTACTCGAGTGAGACATTTTAACCGGTGGCAACGAGACAGTGTAGTTTACCGTCGTTTGTGAACGAATTAAGAACCCACGACGGAGGACCCCTTCTGGTGGCCGTATTTCTACAATGAACCGACTTAGAAAAAACCCCAGGTCTTCACAGGTAGTCGTATGTTTCACGGTAAAAACTCCTTCGCGACCAAAACCCGTACGAAGGACACTGACAGGTACTAAGCTAATACCTGGTAGTTAGAACATACTACAAAGTCGTAGTCAGGTGTCGAGTAAGGAACCTGTAGAAAGGTCCGTGAGCCAAAAGAAGAAAGATGGGGCAAAGACACCGTCTCGGCCGGAGTTGGAGGTCGAGTCAGAGGAGTGAGACGAGGAGACAAACTAACAACCGGGGTGACCTGCTTACACGCCGGCCGCAGAACTGAAAGAGCTTCAGAGACCAGTATAGAAAGTCGACACAAGAGACGGTCGTGTGTTAGTAGGCTACTCGACAGGTCCTACAGGTAAGGTGAACAGACTCCATAAAACTCGACCACTCCACTGGACCTTTTAAGAGTCCTTTCTAGACTCGACATTCATAACAAAGTATGGAGTCTTCGACCCACTACATAGGTGCACGTAACTGGGCACGGTCACCGCAACTACCAGACAGGAAGAACTTACCGCCTCTCCCATACCTTTCCTGTAGTTGGTATGTTCCGTAATAGACCGAAAGGGTTTTCTCCGGTTTAATGGAATCCAGTGTCGTTGCAGAAACCTGGTGTCGCACAGAGAGGTTAGGCCCGCTCCTGCAGACACAGAACCCAGAAAACGAGAGGAAATGGTCTACAATATAGGAGACCATCCCTGAGGCTACTTCTGTCGCGTAAGGGAAAACGGGGGAGTGGCTGCACCCGTAGGATAGAAAAGGGGGAAGTGACGTCTGACTCAGAGGTTGCGCGGCTGTGGAGAACATTCTGTTACTGAGTTTAGGCTAGTTAGCTAGCAGCTTTATTGTTTTGGGTGCAGTCACTTTTGCCTCCACTTGCTGTTCAAATAAATCTTGAAAGAAAAAGTAAATCTGTTTACAGTTCTGTTTCATATTTTGCTCTCAAAGTGCACCAGATTGATGCATTTAACTTCAACATTTAAAAAAAAATCTTCCCGGGGGAGCATGCCCCCGGACCCCCCTAGAGGAGGTGAGTTCCACCACCTGCCCACACCCCCTGTCAAATTGTCTCACCCACATTGAGGATGCTTCCTATGCCAATGTTTTATTCCATGCGTCAAGTCAAGCAAATTGGGTCCAAATGTTATTGAATCAATGATATGTTAACATTAAAATCAATAAATATATGCTGTAACTATTTTGCTCTAGGCAACTCAAGGGCTCAGATAATGTGATTACTATATGAATAATGGTCCAAAATAACATTAAATGCATAGGGTTTTGTTAAGTAACATACTTCCGTCGCCGGCCGGCCGATACATGCCGCACATTAAGTGGGCCTGTCTGTCAATTAATCCCCGGGCCACTTTTTCCTCCCAGTCCGCCCCTGCCCACAGGAGACTACGGTCTTCTGATAAAGACACACTGTCATACCCACATACCTTCACACACTAACAAATACAGACACACACACAATGCCCAGACTGGAGACAGCAATGAGTGGGCTAAGAAAAGGAAAACAACAACTGAACCGTCTTCATCTTCATTTACATTCAATTGGGGGAGCTTTATAGCAGCAGCTGCAGTCGTGGAGGGTTGAATCAAAGAGGAAGAAATAAATAAATGCAGACACACATGCTGTGTACTCAGAAAATGCAATCTTTTTAAGTGTTAGCAACAGCAATAACAAAGCGCTATTCCCTCCGAGGCCTTTTAATCCAGCTGAGGACTAGTATGATCAATATATACAATGACTAAAAAATGCACTGGATTGCATTTTTGTTTGAGTTAAGTGAAAAACAAGAGCAGTTCAAATTATAATGTCTGTTCAGTGTATTTTAAGATAATAGGAGGATGGTGAAAATAATGGTGATACCTTCCCAGATATGTGTTCTTTACTTGGAATTGAGAGGACAGTAAATGTAATAACAGTGGCAGCTCTCTGGGCATTTTCTCCAGTTACTGCTGCTTTCTCTGAGCTGCAGTAAACAGTTAAAGGTCATTTTCAGACACATTAAAGGTGTGTAGAACTAATGTTCTGCCATTTTGCTGCCACTTACCTCTTTCCAAACAACTCATGTATTGTTATAGTTCAATGTTAGGGTCATCATTGTTGCTAAAGTTATAAACAAAAGCTAAACGAGTGACAGGGTAGATGAATACCTGTTTACAGATATTCTATATTTATACTTAGTTATTTTCAGTCTATCTGGAGACTTAAGACAGATTTCAAGATATAATTATAAGTCACTGTGACCTAGATCTAGGTGCCCTGAATCATAATCACTTCATCGTTGAGTCAAAGTGGTTGTTTGTGCAAAATGTAAAGTCATTCCTGAGATATTTCGATCACAAGAATGGGACGTACTGAAGGACCAACACAAAACATAATGCCTCATATAAATATCAAAATTGAAACCAGGGTGTTGAAACAGCTTTTGAACAGATTATTAATAATGGATGTTCAAAAAACTATAAAATGGACAACATTTTGAATCGAGGAGTTATTGTCCTTTGAATTAAATGTATATACAAATGTAGAAATCCAAATAACTTTATTATCAATTAAATCAGTTGTGGTGTCCAGTCATTAAAGCAGGTATTTAGTGAGTTATTGTAACAACATTTTAAAAGTCAGCCAAAGCAGGAGTTGAATGAATAAAACTGGACCTGAAAGCAGCTGCAGAGCCCCAACCCGGTGCTGTACAGATGTTTTGTTTGAAAGGTATTATTTTTGTAACTTCTCATTGATGAATTCCACTGGGAGAAGAAGAATCTGGCTTAGCAGTGGGGGACCCATTTATGTGTTGAGAATGTCAATGATTAAGACTGGCTTACGTTTTTCTTCTTATTTGTGGATGGCGCACGGCACTGTGAATAATGCAGAGCCACAGATCTGGGTCTGTTGGAAGAGACTTGAATGGCTGTGCAAAACTGTTTTTCTTGGACATCACAGTAACTTTTAAAAGCTTGCGATGCGATCAGCAAATGATTCAGCAATCGCTGAATATTCTGCAAAATGTGTTTGTCGGAATTCACTTTACATCTCTTTTAGATATCCCTGTCTGACAAGGGAAATGTAATTTTGTCTGCGGTTCTAAAACCAACACTTTCATCTACAGTCTTTCTAGCAACAGTTTCTCATAAAAACCATAAAAAGTATCTGATTTTCCTCACTGTTGAAATAGTCCCTATGCATAACTACAGTAACTTTGTACATTATCTATTCTAGACGAACAAGGAAATGCTGTTTAGTTTTTCCAATGTATATATTCAACTATAACATTTAAGCTTTGGCAGAAGCTACAAAGGCACTTATCTCACAACATAACCTGCATGAGCACTTATTTTGTAATGTGAGTGAACTGACCCTTCAAATATTACTGGCTATATTGCGATGAGTTCCTGTCCGAGGGAAATTGTCCATTCCATTTATTTTCCCTTTTGGGGAAGTGAGCACACCATCAAATTTGACTGGCCGGTCCATTAGCTTAGAGCACAGAGGAATAGGATGCTGCTGAGAAGGAGATTGTAAAGGACTGAATAAGGTTGTGAGAAACTTTATGGGCTTTCATGTGTGGATTACTGTGCACAAACAGTGACAGTGTGTTATCAGCATGTCCTGAGAACGCTGAAATTTCAAAGCAAAATGTGTGTGTATGATTCGTATCAGACCTTGCTTTCCATATCACATAATCAGGGTGTTACCAGAACACACAAACATGAGAATGACTTTAATTGGATTCTTGTGAACCTCTCACTGGAGGGGTTGGGATTAAAAATGGAGGGGCAGAGTTAAACACTTCTCATACAGACTATTACACAGAAGTCAGCGAGGGCATTCTACGTCCCAGAGGATGACAGCAATTACCGTGGTTGAAGAGCGGAGAAGTTGGAACCCGAGACAGATACTCTGTGTATACACACACATCTACAATACACACTGTCACTACTTTCGATTCGTGCAGATACAGTCCAGGAGTTTTGTGAAGTGTTTAGACTGGCAACTAGTCCAAGCAATCAAATGTGTAACTCATGGATTGAAGCCAATATTCTCAGGCCCTGGTTCCAAAGGATACTTAGCACCTAGATTTGGTGGCAAAGAATGCTGTCGGCGGACAACATTTTAACTTATGTAAAACAATGCAGAGAAGTTGTATTAAATGAACGTAACAGTGCCTTTCTTGGTAAAGGTAAAAGATATACAGAATGAAAATGTACACATATAAACAAACAGTCTATATTTTGTTAGTAAGTTAAATGAGGTCGTAATCCCCTGATTTTTCCCTGACTTTCTAATTCAAGTTTACTGCAAAAAAACCTTTTAAGGTATCCTTTGAACACATTGTGATAAGATGATAATTATATGAGCCCAATACTAATTTCTAGCAAATGTTTGGTTATCTACAGTACAAAAGTCACTGTCATTAATTTTCCTGCAATTTGTGATTGGTGCTCATGGTGAAAATAAATAATCTAACAAATGCATGATAAACCGAAAAGATCGTAAAAAGCAAAGGGGCGAGTTGATCATAAAATGTGGTTACATTTTGGTGAGATGTTGACAAGATATCGCCAAAGAAACAAAAGCCACCGACAGCAGCTCTTTCCTTTTTTTTAAAGAACCTATCCTGCTGCTGGGAATGAGTGCTCCCTGGAGGTTTTCTGCTGGACAGAACTTGCACACATCTCAGTCTGATAAATGGCCAGTGAGTCAGGCAGACTGTACAGCAAATTCAACTAAACAATCTCTTCCCCCCAGCACTCCCTCCGCTACTACAAGTTGGAGAGGGGGTTAACATGGGGAATGAGAGGGGTGACATACCTCTTGGAAGCAAAATATCCTACTGTGTATTATCAAGTGTAAAATGGTTTGCCTAACCCGACAGAATGTTGGATACCAAAAAATGTGTGTCTTTCCAGAATTATATAATACGTTACTTTAATAAGAATCTTACAATTTGTCTGGAATGACCTGATCAAACCTTCTTCAACCAGATATGACAATACAGATGTATACGTTTATTACCATCAGATTTGACAAACCTGTGTGAGAATCTGGTGAATCAAACAGAAGTAAATGTGCACATTTGGTTTATGCAGACTTCCTTATATGAAAAGCAAACTGTCTAGAGTAGACTCATCATGTACAGTAACCCCCCACTCTCCTGTACTCAAAGCAAATATAAAATACCAGAAGTCCATATCATACAAACTGATGCCACTGCGACCAATAATAGGTTGTGGATAAAATATGGATCTTTCATACATCAATATTAGTTGAAGTCAATGAGTCAACAGCTCTAACCAAACACAGACTACTGATTATATCTAGAAGGGCACTGGATGATGGAGCAGTCCTCCGCCAAGACTGTCTCCACTGGTGAAAAAATATTCTGTGTATTCGCCCCGGGATTCAGATGTTGTACAACATTTAAGGAGTTCTTCCTTCCACCATCTTTCATGAAAATCTGGCGTGTGGTTTTTCTGTAATTCTGTTCCCAAAATGTCAAACAAACTAAAGAATCAAAACAAAAACATAACCTCTTCGGGAGAAGTAATAATAATAAGAAGACCATACCACTCTTCACCTATAGAACCTGTGGAATAAGCTTGCATGCTACACACAGTACAAAGTTAATAAATGATATGATGTGAGGTATTTAGTACTCAGAACATGTGCTGTTGTTCTACCCCTCCAAGGTCTTTATGCTCTCAGCCTTTCAGCAATGAGATCGTGGGTGGCCACAAGTGAGTGCAAGTGTGCACACTATGTGGACTTAAGAGACAGTAAAGATTGTTGTTTGACTTTTTGAAATTGGATGTTTGCCTTGTGTGTATGTGGATGTTGTGTTGCGAGCACGGATGAAAAAAAAGTGTTCCAGCTGCCAGTTTGATGCGTGTGGGTGGGTTTATGCGCCTGATCCGTGGGATTCTGATACACTCCTGACCGAGTTGGTCTGCTGCTTTTGCCCCGAGGCTGCGGCTCTCTGGCAGGTGGAATCTCAAATGCACACATATATGCCCACACCTTGTCTGTGTGTGTTAGGCAGAAAGATCTACAACTGAAAATATGAAGTGAAAACATGGAAGGGACTACAACTTTTCTTCCCTGGCTGAATATTTCCACCCACCTCAACTGCTGTAATGCCGATGCACAGTGTTTAGAGCATTACTTACAGCAGGGACCAACACTCCTTAGTAATGATTGATGTTATTGTTAAGGGAAAGTGAGCATTGCATTAACTGGCTCGTATGGAGACACATGAGAAAGCTGCACACTCATAACTCTGAAGTGTTCATTTATTTTAACTTATGATATAGGACAAGTCTTACTTGCAGTGCCTCAATACTTTATCACTGAACTAGCATCGTAATACATGGGTTTTACTTTGCTTTGACAGTGTGATATCCAGGCTTATAGATGACACAAAAGTCACTAAAACAAGGATTTTATAGTTAACATGGGAGCTTGCAAGAGTAATGATTGTTTTCTACTGGACTGGTAAGATGAATGGAATCACTATCCCTTTGGCATGGACAAGGGAACTTGTTACAATCCTTAGCGCTTGATAGAGTATTGAAGGCATTTGTAATTGCCTGAATTAATTTAACTTGTATCTAGACTCTCCAACGGACTTATTGGCCCTTGATAGAAGCTACACAGATTCAGTACGTTCAGATTAAAGTGGCAGAAAAAGTCACATCACTGCATTGATGATTTGAATGTGACGGACAAAATAACTACTTACTGAGCAATATTCATTATGTGCACTGTGATAAAGGAAATCAAATATTTGTCAAAACCTGATTTAAAGATCCGTATCTGATGACTCGTGACCACACCATGTTTCTGTAGATGTGCAGATGAATATTGAGAAACAGATGGTAAACGAAGCCAAGGTGACATTCCCTACCATGGATAATTGGATTTGATCTCTGAAGCGATTTATGAACCTTTTCTGCAGCAGATTTGGTCTTAAATTGCTGAAGATCATTTTGCTCACTCTAATGGAAAATATACAAAGAAAACAGTACATGGGGGTGTATTCAATCACCCGGGGCAGCGTGTCACTATTTAAATGTGAGTTGGGCTTTAAACTCTATTAAAAAAAAAAAATTTCCAGGACATTTCTAATGACAGTAATATGTTCCTTTTTGTAGCCTAATTTAAAAAAAAAGTAGGAGACACTTCAGACACTATTATGAGCCATTAGGGCGGCCGCATAATCCCCGAAACAGGTGCAGTTCATATGAACGTGCATCTGAGTACTTTATAATATTAGCATATTAAACTACAATTTCTTACTGCAGCATTCCTGACCTCTCAGCGAATGTCATGAAAAAAAGGTTTGAATACATTTGTGAGCTACTACTGCATTAGTAGAGACCTGTTGAGCGCAAGGTACAGTTAAAAATAATTCCGTAAATGATGGCCAATCAAATGTTCTTTTGACCATAATACAAGCTGACTGTGAGAAGTGTTTGATTGAGTATTAAGTTGTTGCAAATTGGTGTAATTGTGTACAACTATGTTTACTCATAGGTTGCAAGTGGAGGAAAATTACCTAATTTGCCGGTACATTCAAGATGGTCGATTAAAAGAAAAGGTTTTTCTTTCGCGAAAATAGCACCACGATTTTTTTTAATGAGAAGTTGGTTGGAAAAAGCATATCCACCAGTGGAGCAGAAACTATAGGGAACCACAGATTTAGAGCACAGTTTTTTATATTGACCACGATGTCTGAAAGTAAGCCCTTTTTCAACTCTCACTGCACAAGCTTGAGTTATCACAGGGTCAACACCATGATCAACAACAGTTCCACTCTTTAGAAGTGACTCAAGTACTGAGATTGGCAGTTGTTCGATGGCAGTAACAGCTGTAAGCATTTGATTCCAGCTCTTCTTGTGCTGTTTGTCACTTTAAGAAGAGGGACACAAGTTTGCAACGTGACTACATGGCCGTTTGAAAGCCACTGCAATTCTCTCCATCAGCATCATCTTAGAATTGTTTTCTTGTAGTAGTCAGATGGGAACGGAATAGGAACATCCTGTAAAGCTACAGCAGCAATAGACCTGTCTCCTCTGATTCTGATTTTATATTTTTGGAGCAGTGGTGCTAACAGTCAACATGTACAATTCTGTATTAAGTATTATTTACTTTTATAATGTACAAGAGGCTTGTTTTATAGAACTGTACATCATTCAAGTATGTGCACACTGTGTGGAGCGTCTGTGTGTACATGATTCTGAGAAGCACTTATTGGATGTTATCACGCATAATGTTAATATTTGCACATAGGGTTTTAGACCCTCAGAGTGAAGATATTATGTTGGCTGTGTCTCAATTTAGAATCTTTTATCTGCTGTTTGTTAAAGGCTCACAGTGAAAGACAGAAAATGAATTATTTGTGCAACCAACAAACTCTCTGAAAACCAGCTTTTGGGCGTTTTTAGGTATGTTCTACTGACTACAAGGGCAAACAAGATACATTTCTAACAGCATTAAAAAAAACAAATTGTCAGATTTTCATGAATCTTAAAGGAAGGTGTAGCTTGGGCTAAGGAATAACCAATTACGTTTTCAATTAACAGGGTGTATGAACAAAATATTTCACATTGCGAAATAGGTGCATTTGGGCTGCATTCATGTTTTTGGAGAACATTTGAAAGCCCACTGAAGTGGGAACAACAACTCGTAAAGAGCAATGTGTTGTTATAACTCTTTGAGCAATAAAATTAGGGCCGGGACTTTAACGCGTTAATTAAGATGAATTAATTACACAAAAATTAACGCATTTTAATCGCACTTATTTTTGCACCGCGGAACGTTTCTCACTGGATGAGTTTCAGGGGTACCGATTATACTGGAGCACCAACTAACGTTCATAACTTCAAACAACAACAAACCACAGTGAACAATAGTCAAACGTGAACGAAGAAGCTGATGAGACCGCTTTGGTTGGCCCCGTGGATGGGACATTTTGTTTTAAAAAACGGACAAATGGAAGCATCGATAAGAGCACGGTTGTTTGCAAATTATGCAAAAAGGAATTTGCATATCACCGCAGCACATCAAGCCGCAAGTATCACCTCAATGCAAAACATATAGCAGCTAGCGTGGAAGCTAGCGTGGACTTTAGCCCGACTCAGAGTACAAGGACCCACACCCAATTTGCGTAGATCAAACAGTGGCCTATGCAACAGAGAGATTTTATTTTTCATCAGGATATTGGAAGAATAGGAGGGATTGAGGTCAATCACTGGCACTTTTTTATTTTATTTTAAATGGTACACTTTATGTTGAACTATTTATTATGTTGTTGGTGCAACTGGCACTTTATGTTGAACTGTTTATTGTTTTGGCCAAGGTTATTGAGAGAGTTGGACTGAAATTGATTAGATTTTTTAAATCAACTGTTGGTAAATCAACAAAGTCTGTTATGGCCTCTGAAGCAACAGAGAGATGTTTTCTAATAGTCAGGGTTTCCAATGTTCTGAATGTACTTGAAAGTATTGTGTTTTACTTAAAAAACAAAGTGTTATAGTTTACAGAAGGTCTACCTACCTATAGGCTACCTGAATCTCTGAAATGTACTATATTCCTAAATATGCTATTGCTACACTTTATGGCAAATATTGCCCACTTTTCTGTTGGTCTTTGTTAAGTACCACCTTGAAAAAAATAAACAATGTTTTGCTGCTTAAGCTTATGTATTCAGTCATTATTCAATGGTATACTAAAATCCATGTGAAAAAAATTGCTTCTCACTATTCTCAGGTCAAATATTTATATGTGATTAAAAATGCGATTAATTGCGATTAATTAATTACAAAGCCTGTAATTAATTAGACTAATTTTTTTAATCGAGTCCCGGCCCTAAATAAAATACAACACATCTTCTTCGAATTGTCTATGTAGTTTCCAAAGTAGATCTTAAAGCTCACATAAGGTAGTGGGATGTATGGCTTCCTTATTTGGGAAATGAGACCATCCATGAAGCTTGCTAATGCGAGTGCAATTCTAATGTATTGTCTAATGAAGCATTTTTCAAAGTGTGAGGCGCGCCTCCCTGGGGGGTTGGCAGAGAGCTTCAGGGGAGGCGCAGCGTGAGAAAAAAAATAACGCTGTCTGTTGAGACCGAGTTCCCCCACCTCGCTGAAAACTGCTCATTCCCTTCACCGCCAGACTGCCATCTGTGTGTTCTGGAGAATCACAGAACGGCCGGTCGTCAGCGGGCCGTTGACGGCCGGCTCGGTTCGCTGACGGCTGGCACCGCCCTTCATTTTTTATGTTTTTAAACGGCATCATTTAAGTTGCGCTGACAGGCGACAGAGGTCCGTTCGGCGGGCCGTTTCCACGCAGCAAGGCTCCCCCCAAATGCTACCAGTGCTCTACCAATTTGTGTGGGCTGGCCTGGGTGAGATTCCAGGGCTGATTTTTAGTCCCCGTCTGACCCTGCCTTTGATCAAAAGCAAGTACCAGTCAAGGGTGCAGCCAGATGATGATCTATTCCTGTCTACATTGCATCCCTGCATCATCCGTCTGTGCGCATCAAAGACGCAGACTCATTGTACCCACTAAAGTAGGGGTGAGTGTAATAAGGAGGCACAGTTGATGTTCAGTGTTTTGCCGGGAGCAATTTATCCACGATGTTTAAAATGTAAAAAAAAAAAAACATAAAGATAATAAGGTTTCAAAAAGTTATTGTTTAATGTTTTAAGGAGGTGACGCTACTCAGCCAATCAAATCGGTGCAGTCAGTGAACACGATAGATTCAAACACAGAGACGAGACAAAAAGAGAGAAACAGCAGTGAGTCATTTCAAATGGCGTGCTCAAAAAGGAGAAAGATAGACAGCGAAAACAGAGCATTTAATGACATTTTCTCTTACTGAACCTCTTTGAAATGCAATTGAATACCCCTGCATTATAGCAACAACAACAATAATAATAATAATAGCAATAATAATTGGGAGGGGGGGCGCGGCTGTTCTTATGTTCTCTGAGGGGAGGCTCACCTTCCCACACATTGAAAACCCCTAGCCTAATTTATTTGTTTGTTCATTTGTTGTGACTGTGTTTCTCTGTGAGCACAAGATATTATACTGTAATTGCCCATTGGTGGGAATAATACAGTTGAATGTAATTTGAATTTGTCAATGGACTAAATCAAATAAAAAATGTGTGAAATAAATTATAAATGACTGAAATACTGTATCACCAACAGTGTCCTCAGACATTTACAAGAAATGTGTAAATGCGACCCCTGCCAACGCTGATGCATGCGAGGTGGGTGGACAGCCTCAGTGGCAGTGAGCCAGTGGCTCCAGCTAGAAAGCAGCTGAAGATGAAAAGGAATGGAAATGCAAAGCGCTCAGCTAAATCCTCCCCAATGATTTAGAAATGTAGCATCCAGCCACTGTGAATCTCAAAAAGCCACACAGGGGCATTTAAAAACAGTTGGATGAGCACTTTCCCTCCCTGCCTTGTGAATATTTATCGCATGTCATCAAAGGGTTACATTCACACCGTATTTTCACACAGGGATTTTCAGTGGCCTAAGGAAGGCTTCTAATTTACACTTTAATGATAGGAGGCTGACACAAATGCTAAATATTTCCTACATTTACAGGCTAATCTCTCTTATCCTTAAGGACTAGACAGCACACTGCATGGGGTCACTTTTCAAATTAAAATTGGATTCACGATGCTCACGCTGAGAGATATCACCTTAACTTTTTGCATATTGATAACAAATTAACATGACTTTGAAAGTAGCCAAGGACATTGGACTTTCCCAACAGTTTGGTTCTGAAGTGGCCTGTGGGAAACAAATGATGTATTCATATCAGAATGTGGCCGATTATTAATTGAATGTTATCAGTCAAGGCCACTGACTGGTTATAGAACAAGTTCAAATGACTGAATGCTACTTTTATCAGGCATGACTCAGGGTATTACACAGAGGTGGGAAAAAACTGAATTAACACCTGCTTCTGGTGCAGGTGGGTATTGAGACTGTATTGGAATGGGGCCGAGATATACCCCTCTGCTGCAGTTCAGCAGGGAAAGACTAATTACTCTCCCAGGATACATATTGCATGAATATGTTATAATAAAACAGATTGGACCTATCCTTTAAATGACATGCATTATTATTATTGTTGATTGATAGAGATTACACATATCTCAATGCATGTTTATTGTGTTTCAAATATGGCTGAAAGCCGGTTCTCTTTGGTTTACAGTTGTGGCTTTCGAGAATTGGACTTGAATTCTTAGGTGATTGTTGTATACTAACTGTAAGTTAGCTACTGTATAGAGCAAACTAGCTAGCAAAAAGTAATCCATTCCAAGTTAAAGTTCTGAGATTCAGCAAAATAAAGTGTTATGTTTGTACAAGGACAACTTTACAGACTTTATCACAATTTTAAGGAAAACAGATTTGATGTTTCCATATTTGTCAATACGGCATACTTTTTGATCGAAAATGGTGGCAACCTTTTTGAGATTTGGTGGGACAACATAACAATTAACACTACTTAATTGATCAATAAAAATCAATAAAAATGTAAACATAATCAAACCTAATGTCAGCTAACGCCAAAATAGTATATACTTGCTAGTAAAGAGGGTAGAGGTACCATTTCACAAAGAAATTATAAATATTTAAGAGATTACACTGTTTAAAACATCATTTTATACAAAGTTAAACAGAAAGATGAGATGTCAAGATGGATCTGTCAGACTCGACTCAGCTCAGCAGATGACAGTGACGGATTGATCTTCCTGCGGGGTAACTTTGTGACTGCATTGTCAGATAAGTGTGCACAAGGCTCGGAAGAGCGGGACAAGCTGAGACATATCCCACCAAACCAAATCTTTCCAAATTTCAAAGCTCAGAGATGCTTACGAAACAGCGTGGCAAAATCCATCTTTCTGACAGAATCATTTCCAAAGCCCAAACCTTCAACGGGGCTCCTGGATGCACTTCTGAGCGCTGCCCGTCTGGGAGTAAGCGTGTCAATGTGTGTGTGTGAAAGGTATCGAGAATAAGAGGATAAAGTGTGAGTCATTCAATACAAAATATAAAATGTGTGTGTCGGTTGTTTCTGCTTTCTTTCAGATATTCCATAGAACAAGAGTGTTACTAACTAATTTAGTCATGCACCCTTTACTGGTTTCACTACGCGTCTGTGTGCCGGCTTGTAAGAATTTGTGCTAGCGTGTTGGTGTGTGTTAAGGAGAAGATTACTGGTGTGGACCTTTCAAAGGGTTGTTCTCATCTCTCAACAAATACGTCTGAGGCACCAATTCAAACAAGTCGCCTCTTAGCACTGTGTGTGTGTGTGTCTGTGTGTGTGTGTGTGTGTGTGTCGTCTCCTAAAAAAAAACAGGCTGCGTGGTACAAGTTTGAATCCAAGGACTATACCCTAAGGCAAATTGACTGAATGAACTGGACCTTATGGTAACAATCCTGTGAGGTGGAACTGAGTGCAGGGAGGACACTCCAGATCTAAGAAACATACACTTGCTCTCTCATACTCACAAATCTCGTCCCCATGAGGTTTCTCTATTGTTCATTCATTCCGTTATTCAGCCCAAGCCTTGTCACTTATTCTGATCTTGCATATAAACCAAGACTTTTATGACCAACGTTAGAAGTTTTGTTCAATTATTCAGTGAAGTCAGCCATATTGTTGGCACTTGTAGCCAGCCTTCAGTTAATAGTTGTTGAACAGGTTCACAAAGAACAACATTTTCCATATTGGGTTGATACTTGTTTTCAAGTAAACAGCCATTTGGATAAAGATAATACAAGAGATGTCCTGATATTTCAAATAATAATTGAGGAAGGTTTGAAACAAATAAAAAAAAAAGTTGACAAAACTTGGTTGCAACCAGTTAGCAACCAAGCTACCATTGCTAGTTTGTCCTCCAGCCACATAAATAGAGAACTGGTGGAGATTTCAAGCCACTTTGTACAAAGATATCTACATTCCTCACTAGGCTTACAAGATATTCTTAAGAAACAGGTACCTAATCAAATGAGCCAGAACTATTGAGAAGACCATGGACTTTCTACTGCCAAATGACTCCTGGGTAATGAAGCGACCACCCCTACACAAGCCAACCATGCAAATGGAGGAAGGGTGGGGTCACAGAGCTTTGAAACTATTTGGAGCCATTGAGGTGCCGCCTCAGCATGAAACCTTTCTTGCAGTTGTAAAATGTTGATGAATTAAAACACACATCTTGACACGTTCAAGAGAAGTTGAGGATAGGATCAACTTGTATGGGGTTTTTGATTGTTCAACTAATGAACAGTGGAGATGATAATGAAGTATGAAAACATAACATTATGTGTCACTATTGGAAAGGTAACAATAGCACTTTTACATGTAAGGAGATGTATCATCATAATTGGTCTGCTCATTTATTACATGCATTATTAATATACAGAAAATCCTGTATTGAAGTTTCTGCTAAATAGATTTTTCTCAAAGTACCATATTAAAAATGAATTAACTGTTCGGCAGAGTCATAGACCCCATCTCTGACTCCAAATGTCTGTAATGAATGTCTCTGATATGTTTATGCAGCATTTTCTTTATAACATCTTCTTGCTGTCCTGTCCTTGAGTCAGTAAAATGTTTCATTAACAAACTACAATTTCATTATTTCTCCAAAATGTCAACGCTTGCACTGACAGGGAAAAAGGATTCTTATTTTCTGAGACACAACACTGAATTTAGTCAAGTTTGGATTAAAACGTGTTTGAAAGAAGCCCAATGAAGACCAAAGTTCATAAAATTAAAAAATTAAAAATAGTATTTCTCTATGGGGAAGAACTATGACATTTTATATTTAAAATAAACCTTGTGGTCTCCTTACCTGTAAATGGGATCCTGCATCACCATCATCTTGCTCTCATCCCACGTCCACTCCTTCCTCTGTGGAAACAGAAACAAAACAGTAAGTTCAAACAAAATGTAAGATTTTAAATAAGTAAGCAAAAGACTGAAGTAAGGGGACTTAATCTGTTTATGCCCATTGTCTTAAAATCCAAAGTGAACTGTATAAAATAATATCTATGTGTGGAGATAACATAATATTTATTTTTAGTTCTACTTTGATCCGGCCATCGGTTTCAATTTACCTTCCAGTTTAATGCCATGATCAAAATGTCAACACATGAGCAGCGAGCGGGAATTATTCATATTGATTTCTATCTCCACAGTGTTCTGTTTACTCAATCAGTCAATCACTCCTATCTCTGTTCTTTCTTCGCCTCCGAGGCTCTCAGAGATGTAAATAGATTGCTGACCATCACTCTTGACATTTCCGATTTCGGGCCAGCAAGACAAATGGGATGAGAAAACGATCGAAGGCACAACATCCTTCTATCGAGCGGCCTTTCATTCAAGACCGCTGCTTAATTTGACACTGAACCTTCGATGATGGCTTTAATATATACCTCATCAGCCAATACAAGACAGAAGGGACATTTGTATAAACACTTCCTTCCCATTATATCTCTCTTGAGAAATTCCAATTTCAATCTTTACTTTAATTATATCATCAATGTTTTTCAACAAAACTCCCTAAAAAATTGGTATTTCACCAGGTTGCCATGGTTTTGCAGGACATAGCCTATTTGACTGTCAGTTTGTGCTCTGAGTACAGATGAATGACCCATGTATGCATAGCCTACAATATGAGATGCCTTTATCCTATTCATGTCAAGTATGCAGGCAAACAGAAAATACTATTTATGTCTTCCTATCATTTGTTTATTTGGTCTCACGTCTATGTTACATGTTAGTTGATATTCTGCCTTGTAAGACAGTTTGGGCTTTGAATCTAATGATGCAAGATACCACACCATGCTGTTGACCAATCACAGCAGAGCATTTAACCAATCAATCAGCGAAGGCTCTTATTCTTGATAGAGGGTAAAAAAAGGTGCTGAAGCACAGGCAGTATGGGAAAAGTAAAGCACTTTTTGAGAACAGCATTTAACACTTCACAGTAGAGGCAAAACATGTGAACCTGAAAATGAGTATAAATGGGCCCCTTTAACACTGTAAGACAGGATGCAAGACATCGCCAAAGTGAGAAATACGTTTTGATGCAAGTCCTTTCTCGAAATACATGTAGAAGTTTATGCTAAATATGGCCAAAACTGCAAAAACCCAAGAGACTCAGCTGTCCGATATGGGGGTCGTAGCAATAATCCACATATTCTACATATCATGTACCATTCACGCAGATTACTGTTCACACACAAAAGTTGGCGCACACACTTACATGACTGAGCATGTATAATTGTGTAATGAATAAGCTTCTCCTGAGAGGACCGTTCAGACAACTCAATTAAGACTCCTTTTAATGAGACCCTAATGTATGTCCGTGGTGTACATCTGCGTGCAATTACAAGTGGAGTTCAATACATAGCCCTTTGTAACATTCATTCAATAGAGAGGTCCTTGATGATCCAATTGTTTTGATTATTTATGTTAATTAACCGGTTAGCCAATAGAGAGTAACTCAAGTATTTTTATTACCTTTTCAACAGATGTCCTTCAAACTGCAGCACTAAAATGGAAATACATTATTTTAATAGCCACTAATAAAAAAGGTCTAGTTCCGTCAATGTTAATGTAATACTTTTATCATTTTAGGAAACCAATGGAGCTAATGGAGCGAGTTTGTGCAGAATTTAGAGGGAATATTCTCTGCATCTGAACATGGCATTCAATGCAGAGAATATCAACACATAATCAGGAGTCTATTTATTTTCTTTTCCACTAAGAAAGCAATAAGATGTGACTTCCTAAAGGGTTAAAACAATCGGTTGATCTTTTTGCACCAACATGTCAACACTGAATCAGATCTTTGAGCTATTCCTACAAATATTCAATCTAGTAAAAACAACTCAACAAGAGTTCCTGTCCCAGCAGACTGTTATCCTTCTGAACAGTTCTCACACAAGATGATGGTTGACAGTCACTGCTTGTTTTATTAATATTAAAACACATTTTAAAAAGACTCCAGCTGGGTCCAGCTTGTTCCAGCAAAGCAGCCTGGAACCTTGAACGACAGTGAATGGTTTCAAGTCTGGATCAATGAAGATGAAAAACTAAACGCTTGCTGAGGAGAATGGACGGAAATACTAAGTGGTTTCTGTTTGTTTCCATCCACCTGTCAAAGTCTCTGTGATTCTCGACGCCGGATTGTCTCTGAGCATTACAGCTGTCCCCACCAGGAACCACAGATCAACTTGTCTCAACACTCCTCTACTTCAGCTTCTTCAGGTTTATCTTTGCTCTTGCGTCTCATCTTTAAACTCTTTCCTCTCTTTTCATCCCGTCTCTTTGCTTTTCAGCAACTCTCCGTTTTTTTATCTTCCCCAATATTTTAAATTCCTCTCAGGACCTTTGTCCTACCTTTTAAAGTCTCCATTCCAGTAATGAAGAGGAGGATCGATCACCACCTCCTGTCACTAACAGGATGCAGGCAATTCATTTGGATTGGCACTTTAGCACAAACAACCCTATGGCATCATTGAAACCATATTTTTGTCAAGCTCTACCATCTTCATGTCTTTATTGAACTGTCACAGTCTTGTCTATGAGCCTGACCCTCTATTGTACCTGTACCTGTCTTCAATGTTGTTCAATTCACTGTAAAAGCCCATGGTTTTGGTAGAAGATGTACTGAACTTGTCTCTTATCCATATGCAGAGAAAATAGGTCCCTTGCGAGGATGCTTTTCCACTTGTTGATCCTGTTTTGCGTGCTTGTGTCACCAAGCATTTTGAGACTCAACATGATCCAACCAGTTAAAGGAAAAGGAGGAAAGCGAAGGGACAACATGTGGCAAAAGGTCAAAGGTGTGAATCTAACCCGGTTGCAGTTACAGTTAGGACTTGTAAGATTAAAGATGTTCTTATGATCATGAACTATGAAAGCAAGAAATTATTATCATTATGACAAAGTGTATAAGCTTAATGGATTAAAAAAGGTTTATTTCATTAAACAAACTTCATATAAACTTATGATGAGAAAGTAAAAAAAGAGACTGAATATGATTGTAATAATGTTCAGTAGTCATATGACTATTGAACATTAGTACAATCATATTCAGATGTGTCTTCATCTTGAAAGAATACCCTTTTATAAGACTTGAGGATCAAAACCTCCTGCTTTCAAATCTGAAATAACTCTACCAAAACATATCAAATTCACCAAATAAGAAGATGAGAGAGAATATACAGTTCAAACAAAAGAAAAGGTCACTCACTTTTTTCTTTTTCCTCAAGCCCACTCTCACACCGTCTACAGACACCACGATGTTGACTTTTTTCTTCTTGATGTTTTTCACCTTGAACTCATACTGTTGAAACAAGACAGACAGACAGCAATACATTACTATTTGTTGGGGGTTCAAATGTAGACAGTGACGTTGCTAAAGACTCAGATATTTAAAACATTGCTTGAACTTTTTGGTGAGTCATGTGGGTGCAGAAAAAAAACATTAAATAACTTAATAATAGTATCAGAATAAATGTTGAAGCGCGGTTTTGTCTTTTTTTTTGCGCCATCCATCTTTACATGTAGTTAAGGCCATGACATCCTGTGTTACAGGGGACTTTTACAGTTACAGATGATGATGTTAACATTAGAAAAGTTGTTACATATTGATAACTAAGTTTGCTAACTTTCTCTTAAAAGCCTGAAAAAGGAGGAAATAAATATGTTATAGTTATTATTATTTAAAATTGCCTTATATTTTGAATACGTTGTATAATAGAGAATTATTAGACGACGTATAGATTGGTAAATTAACAGAAAGTAATTGAGAATTATTTAGATGATAATTATAATCACTTTTAATTCATGCTAAAATGGCAATGGCTGTTTTCAGCAAAACAAATATGTATTTTTCCGTTTTATATCATATTACAGATAATACCTTTGGGTTTTTAACTGAAAAAACAAGACATCAAAAACTTTTAGGAACTGACTTTTTCTAGACCAATAATCTAGAAATGAATATACCAAAGATAATCAATAGGTGCAGTCAAGTAGCACGGGCTTTGTTGATATCTATACGTTTTATTGGAGATCTTGGAATATGTTTGTATGATGGCAACCTACTGCAGACAAAATTGCACGCCATGACCGTCAAACTATACAATAAGACAGTTATACAGTATGCCAAGCATTTATATGGCACCTTTCTGTAGTTAAAGATTTCTCGAATCCTTGCTACAGTATTTAAAACGTACTGAGGTTCAAAACCCTGCTGTGTAAGTGCAGAGGAGGGATCATTTAAAGTTGGCAGGAAAAACTCAATGAGCATAAGACTCCTTTGAGAAAGGCACTTGACCCAGACAGTGCTTGAGTTAAGCTGCTAGGAGGCTAATAGCAGACAAAAAAGTCCACCATTACATTTGTGTAAAGTAACATTTAAACAGTCACTTATTGAATTGAACTTCTTTTACACGTTGCCATTGAAGAAACAAAATAAAGCAGTTATTCCCCTCCACTCGAATTCAACTTTTGACGTGTCGTGTATGTTGAATCGATTTGTCACAGCAAATGACAAAGAGCCCCGCCGAATGAACACAGCATGGCATGCAGACCTATGTCAAAGTCAATGTACACACCAAAGATCAGACTGAGACAACCTTCATTGTCTCCACTGCCTCTAACAGAGCTGTGAGCAAGGTCAGCGTTTGAATATCAATACAACGCATGTGTGAAGAGTGGCTTTAATGTTTTAGAAGAATAATATGCCAGTGCAAGGGCATATGCAAACCCTACCTCCCTTAGCCGCAATTCTCTGCATGCTGATGTTGTTCTGAATGAGTAGGATGTAATTGAGTTGTATAGAAGCACCTGTAACATTAGCCAGGAGAGACATTAGCTCCAAGTACCGTCTATTCTGTCGTTCAGCACTCTCACAGAGTTGGCTAGTTGGCGTGTCCTGCTGGGTGAAACATTACGATGCTTGTGAAAGTGGAGTGGACGCTCATTAAAACTTCACTTGCCTGCAATTTTTATGTAAAAAAAAAAGTCTTGGTCATAAAAGTTTTCCATCCCTGAGATGATGCAAGATTCATCTCATTTGCCTGAATTTCAATTCTGTTCCCAGGTATCGATGCTCGTGGGGAATCTACTCGGTGCAAGGAAGTGAGACAATTAAAACTTACGGCGGCAAGGAAATGGCAACAGCATTGAGACAGTACTTTGTTCAGACAAGCTGACAAATGTCTATATCTCTAGCCATCATTTGAGTGAGGCCACCACAGGTTTTTTAAAGCTGATTGAGCTTTGGCAGCTTCAAGTGATTGTTCAAGGTCGCTTTTGAAAGTTTCTGGCAGCACTGGTTGCAAACAAAATCTGCAGGGTCACACTGCTGCTGAAGATAAACTTCTGATGGTGTTTATCCTTTTCACTGAATCAGCTATCAACACATGAATCTGTCAGTCAGTCGCACTCTCTGTCCTTTGCTGTGTTTTGTTGGTCTTTTTAAGGTCTTGATTTGATCTAATGTGGTTGCATTTGGGTCCACATGAGAGCAGTGAAGTAGGTTTATATCAGCATTAACACATTTTCAAGTGTTCTTCAGTTGTGGAGAATTAGATGAAGAGAAAAACTGGTTTCTTAAGTATCTCTTTATCTGTAGAGCAAACTCTAAGATGTTAACTTTGAATATTTCTGCTTACCATTGCTGGGATCATACGCGCAAACCAATAAATCAGATTGTTCGTAAAGTTAAAACAACGCTGAGCCAGTTTTCAGCCAAGAAAAAGATATGCAGACCAGGCTGTGTGTGTTTTTTGGGGTTTTCTGGTGAACCAAAATAATGCAAGGTTTGACAAGGGTCCTTTGAGGGACCCATCTATTTGAACGTTCCAGCAGATCCTGACCTGCTTTGGAAAGTTGTGTGCAGTCAGGTGCTATAAGTAAAGCAATAGATTGTTTAGAAGAAAGAAATGTGGATCTTGTGGATTTTAGAGTATGCAACTTCAGTCTTTTTATAGATAAATAATACATAATTCAAATGCTCGAATGTTATTGTGCTCATTTTCTGCTTCATATTGGTATTTTGAGAAACGCCCTCTGAAAGGAACTTTGGGATTTAAGATTCTGAAGACCATTTACATGCAAAAAAACGTATATAACACACAGGAAAGGGAAAAACCCAAAAAGCATAATAACTCAAGTCCTTTAACTAAAAAGGAAAACATGTAAGATAAGCTGGTTTTCCATCACAACATTAGCTGTAATGGTGATATTGGATTGTTTTATGTAGAATCAGTGGTGGCTGAAGTTCATAGATATTTTACCTAAGTAATAGTAGTAATACCACAGAGCAGAATTGGTCTGTTGAAGGTAGAAAACGCAAATAGAAGTACAACAATATTGGCATCAAAATCAATCAAAATCAAACAGTAGCCTACAATAAGTAAAAGTAGCACATCACAACCTATCATATATTCACCTACATATGCACACACAACACAAATTACTATTATGATGCTTAATAATAATTTGAATTCTGTGGGGCAATTTTACACAATTAAGCGTGAAGGTCTAGAAAATTAGGTCATGTAACAAACAGCAACAAACACAGCTGGCACAAAGAACGTCAGCAGGGCAGTTGACCTTTATTTGCATCCAATTACTGTTTGGAGGAATGGACTGAAATAATGATGATTTATTTTACAAAGCCTTGTTAGCATTTATTTTTACCACTATACTCAACAACCTGTTGATACCTTTATTAAAGGACAGGAGATGCACACGCATATACAGTACACTCCCCAGAGTATATCAGAGAGTAATATAGAGAGAGTTGGAGCACTCATACCATTTTGTTCTTGTCTCAAAGTGTGTAAGTGTTTATGTGTTTTGACATTTATGAGCGTCTTTATGGGACTGTTTTAATCAGCTGTAATGTTGACTGTGCTGCTTGTGCAAGGTTTAAACGTTGGTATGCAGGATGGATGGCCTGATTGACCTCCATGGAGATGATTACAGCTGCAATCAAACAGACGTTATGCAGGCTATGACTGTATGCAGCACAATACGGGAAAAAGCACTTCACTATAATACGTTTGTCTATTTCTATCTGATAGGGCCCGTCATTAAATCCACACGCAGCTTCAGACACAGCAGCGATATGATTTAAATGTAAAATCTCATCACTGCATCTATCTGTGTTACATAAGGATTTAAATGGATGCATTTAAAATACTTGTATAACAGAAAGTGCTGCACTTGTGGAATCGCACAGGCATTTATTTGACATAACCGGTAATTTATTTAGTCTGACTTTTCCCTAAATGCAGCACCTCTCCACAAGAAGGTGTTTTAACGAGCTCACATAACAGCTCACAACACAGTTAGGATTTATTTAGGATAGTCCCTAATGTCGCTGATGGATGACACTCCTGAATTTACAACTAAAATGCTATTAAATTTGACAGATTTCCAAAACATTTTAACTGCAGACTCAATCATCTGCAGTTACACACAGCAAGGGCCCAGATGCTGATTCTTATGACTGATGTCCTCTGTACATTAAGTTCTTTATTTTACTCACTCAAAGCATGTCATGTTTTACATTTACACAACTGCAAGGCTGTGGTCCTTCAGAATTGTTACATTTCTCACAAATGTTTCGGATAATAATTAATATACATACATTTTTTAAAACATATTTCCGAAACGTTTGTCACAATTGTTACAATTACTTTTATGTAAAAATTACTCGCATGTATTTCAGACAATTATACACTTCACGCCATTGTAGTTGGTATACATTTTAAGTCATTGGTGCAGTATTTTTGTTTTTTAAAGATAACCCATTTAGAAACTGAACTGAACAGAAATGAAAGAATTGAGGGTGACTTGGGAATTGATTTAAATGATTGGCTTTGGCTAACACCATGCAAAGGAGAAGGAAATGTTTAGCGAAGCCAGTGAAGTCAAGTTAGGTTTGTTTATCAAATGACCAGATTAACGAAAGATTAATTGATTATAAAAAAAATAGGTGATGGAGGCAATTATAGGTACGTTTTCGTTTTTACATTTGACAATAATGAAAATCTGCATATGATTAAGAACACAATAAACCCAGGTATAACTGGTATTGTTCAACCATGGAGTTGTTCCTGTGTTTTTCTGCTCTGGGTTGCAGTAAACAGGACTAGGGATGCACCGAATATTCGGCCACCGAAAATCATCGGCCGAAAATGGTTAAAAAGGCGTTTTAGCACCGAAAAAATATCAC
>NW_011335901.1:74097-88684 GCF_000735185.1 Notothenia coriiceps
GAACACAATAAACCCAGGTATAACTGGTATTGTTCAACCATGGAGTTGTTCCTGTGTTTTTCTGCTCTGGGTTGCAGTAAACAGGACGTGCTTGTGTGCAGCAGTATATAGGTGAATCATGTCTGTATGCGAAGCACTGACAGGTTATTAGCGTCTATGTAAACAAAGAGAAGTTAAATGAAAATTGAAGTCNTCATTTTCGGCCTTTCGGCCAACTGTTTCCTATTTTCGGTATCGGTTTCGGCCAAGAATTTCCCATTCGGTGCACCCCTAAACAGGACGTGCTTGTGTGCAGCAGTATATAGGTGAATCATGTCTGTATGCGAAGCACTGACAGGTTATTAGCGTCTATGTAAACAAAGAGAAGTTAAATGAAAATTGAAGTCCGAGAATAGGCCCATCCATCATGCAAATAAGTCTGTCTCAAATATGCAGCAAACATTTCCTGATAAACTGGCCATTATTTCCTAAAGGTCCTTTTCCTCCTGTTTCCAGTCAAATCCATCATATTGGCAACAAAGACGCCAAACAGCCACAATAACGTCCTCAGCCAGCGGTTTTATTTACACTAGCAGAAATATCAACAGGGAGTCCGGAGAGCACAATAAAAAGCTTTTGTGGATGATCACAGTTCATTCAGGGAGGCTGAATGTAAGAGGGGTGAAATAAAAGATTCAAATAAACATTCAGACACACACACACGCATACAAAACTCAGCTGAGGTCAACTAACGGCAGTCAATGTGAGCGCACACTCAGCCTAGAAGTAGGGCTTAGTAATCAATATTATATTGTTATAATAATATATGTAGGTATTATGTTAGCTTATCATAATATCAGATTCAGAATACTTTTATATATATATATATATGGAATTTTATGGAAATAGATTTTTTTTAAGTTGCTCCATCTGAGAATGAGATAAAATCTTAGATACATTAAAAAATGAATACAAATGTTTATATAACCACAATTGAAAGTTAATGCAACACAATAATAAATATCAAATAAAAAAATATACTTCTATAAAAAAAAAAAATTAAGGGAAATGTCCGATAATGTCCTTAAAGAATATTTATATAAACACTAGCGGTTAAAGCAATATGTGCACATCTTACCAGAAAATATAACAGTCATATTACAATGACAGTGATGTAAAACGGCTTAAATGTAGTCTTTTTCCTGGTTTTAAAGACTGCATTAATACGAAGTAAGGTCATTTTGTATTTATATTTCATGTTAGTTGTTTTAAAGACAAAGTCATTATATCCACATTACTGATGATTTTGTATCAAAAATCTCATTATGTGAATATTTTTAGTAAAGCATCATTAGTCAATTCTACAATATTGTCACAATATCGATATTGAGGTATTTGGTCAAAATTATGAAAAACAAAAAATATTATTGAATACATTAAATATTATAAAAAATATACAATATCAACTATATCTAGCAAGAAGCTGCACTTCCCTCCCGGCCAATAATGAGCATTGGATTTATCTCAATTTCTATTCTAGAAAGAGGGAAAGGGATAAAGAGTGCTGTAAAGGATTATAAAGAAGAAAAAAAGAGAGAAAAGGAGACAAAGAGTGAGAAGGTGAGGTGGTGGAGGGAGGAAACAATCATTTACTGAGAATATGAAGTTTAATTAACAGCGCAGATCATTAAGCTCATAATTACAAAAAACGGAAAGTCAAGGTCCCTTAAACGTGCAAACTGTCGTGTTGTCATTAGGTGCTTGATGAAGTGAAAAGCATGTGGGTTTAACCTTCACAGAGCACCTCAAGTTACTGCTCATAGTCAGGACTATGTTCCCCTCATATCCATATGAAGATGTTTTTCTTCCTGTACTCTTTACAAGTTTCATGCTACATCAATCCTTCAGCCAGTAGAACATTTATAATAAGGTTGCTGGTCTCCCTGTAGTCGTTTTAAAAATATTTAATGTAGCCTAGATCCGTAGGGGATGTCTGGAAGAGCTAATGATCTGTTACTAACTTGTGGAATATCCTATATGGATAACAGTGTGATTGGGGGGTTCATTACACTGATCCGTTTGTAAATCTTTAAGGGCAGCCTTCGCAGAACGACTTTTGAAATATATGTTTAATTATTTGAATCAACAGCTGCAAAAACCATTAAAGCTGGAGTTATTAAATGCTTCATGCTCTTAGAATCAAACAAAATTAAAGTTCAGAGGTGTACAAGAATCAGTAATTACCTTACCTTTACTTTGAAAAGCTCATATGAGGTATAACTCAAACAGCATTAGATATTCTGTCGCTTTGAATTTGTTGGTTTGGGTCAATGGTTGCATAATCAAAGACACCACAGGCAGCTGTCATTTGCACACTACATCAAAAGAAAGCCAGATAACTGGACTCATTGGACCGACTGCAGGTACACCTGAGAACCGGGAGCCAATGAAAGCGACCTTAAATCACCAGGAAAGAGGAAGCAGACAATAATACCTCCAACACTTCCCCCAGCACGATGACTGCCGTGACGGAAAAACCAACAATCAAAGCTGTTAGAGGAAAAGCCGGACCTCCACAGTGCAACATGAAAGGTTTACTTTCCCCAGTTTTAACCACAGGAAGAAACTAGTGCAGCTCTGTTCTCATTAGTGCAGTGTTACCTCCCTATTGCACTGTGACATACAGTGTACAAGACATAACTTTTCCATTGCAGCAGAGTAAAAAATAAAAAAACTAGGGCCGGGACTCGATTAAAAAAATTAATCTAATTAATTACAGGCTTTGTAATTAATTAATCGCAATTAATCGCATTTTTAATCACATATAAATATTTGACCTGAGAACAGTGAGAAGCAATTTTTTTCACATGGATTTTAGTATACCATTGAATAATGACTGAATACATAAGCTTAAGCAACAAAACATTGTTTATTTTTTTCAAGGATGTACTTAACCAAGACCAACAGAAAAGTGCAATTTTTGCCATAAAGTGTAGCAATAGCATATTTAGGAATATAGTACATTTCAGAGATTCAGGTAGCCTATAGGTAGGTAGACCTTCTGTAAACTATAACACTTTGTTTTTTAAGTATAACACAATACTTTCAAGTACATTCAGAACATTGCAAACCCTGACTATTAGAAAACATCTCTCTGTTGCTTCAGAGGCCATAACAGACTTTGTTGATTTAAAAAAAATCTAATCAATTTCAGTCCAACTCTCTCAATAACCTTGGCCAAAACAATAAACAGTTCAACATAAAGTGCCAGTTGCACCAACAACATAATAAATAGTTCAACATAAAGTGTACCATTTAAAATAAAATTATGTTGAACTATTTATTATGTTGTTGGTGCAACTGGCACTTTATGTTGAACTGTTTATTGTTTTGGCCAAGGTTATTNTGCCATGGTTGCCCTTCTGTTTATTCTCCGCGGTGGACGCTCTGGCTCTTTTTCTCCCTCCCCGAGGCAAGCGTGTGCTCCTGCTGTAGATCTCCCCGGTTAGTCCACCAGCAGATGAAAAACACCCACCTCTCCGCCTCTTCCAAGGGACGAGGGAACCGTGCGGCAGAGTTTCCGTTTTATTTTTTTCGCCGGTCAACATGTCCGTTAAAGTTTCAATCTTCCGGACAAAATTAGAAAAGTGCCGGTCAGCGGTCTTCTTTGTTATTTATTGAGCTTTAAAACAAATTGATAACGACTCTATATAAGAATAATAAATGGAGCCTCTCTTTTCCTCCCCCTCTTCTGACAGCCCAGCAGCTGACCTCTGAGCAGGAGAGGTGAGGAGAGGCGGGGCTATTGCTTTATCGTTATCAGAAAGTGATCGTATTGGGCGTAGACACAGAGCCGTTTGGCCCCCCAGAGCGTTGCGTCCCGAGATCTACCCACCTTGGGACCCTTTATCGTTATCTGCGTTTCCCTGTCTGCCTCGTGTGGCCGAACCGTCTATATGATACAGAACTGTAGTGGATACGACCGTTACCGTTCTCGTGTGGCTACAGCCTGAGTCAGCAGAGTCTCTCCCTACTCTCTAGTGGGCATCACACCTCCAAACTATTCAAGAATCCCACTGCTGAGTGCTGGACTTCTTTATTCTCGCTGGGGCGGGTGTGGCGTAGTAGGTTGTCCGTAGGTGTTCGGATCAGGGGAGCACAGGTTCAAACCCCACTGCAGTCAGAGTTTGTTGTGTCCCTGGGCAAGACACTTCACCACAAATTGCTCCTGTGGGGATTGTCCACAGTATTGAGTATGTAAGTTGCCTTGGATAAAAGCGTCTAACATGTAATGTAATGTCGCTCCCTCTATCTAGCACTATCCTAATTGTGTTACGACAAGGGATCTCCATGGCCATTTCAATTCACCAGCGTGTGGTTCGGGAAATCCAATTTTGGCCAACCTATGGAGAGGAGGAACAAAGAGGGGGTGGGCATTTTCATGGAGTCCTTTTTTGAAAAGCTTTAAGTACTGTAAAAGAAACTTCACAGATTGAAATGGGATTGGAAGTGAATTGGAGTGTGACTTTAGGTCAGGTTTGAAAGCACTTAAAGAGCAGAAATGTTCCATTCCTCTGAGTTTTTGGCTATACATCGGTGGGGATAAGAACATAAAAAGTACATTTAAGTGACAAAGTTTACTTTAAATCAAAATGTGCAGGAATAACCGTAATCTTTTCTAAAAGTCTCTATGCTCAGGGTAATCACAGGTCATTGACATTCCATGTATCAATGGTTTGAGGGAAAAAAGGCTGCTTATCCTCCCCCTTGACATAGGGATTGCCATTTGGTTGACCACAATAGAGGTGCGGCTGCATTCCATTCAAAAGATAACCGATAGCACTACAGCGTCCCATTAAAGTTTGAGTTGGGTTAAAATCCGTACAAATAAATAGTATGCTTTGGGAAGCAGTTAAAGTCAGCTTAGGCAAGTTTTTTAAGCCATGGTGCATTTAATAGCTTCTGCTTAGTCGGTGGGAAAAACACAGGAAGACTGGGACTAGGTTTCTGGGTGTTATCAAAAACAATTGTAAGAAACATTGACCTACAAATGGAAAGTTAATTGCAGAAAAAATACCCAAAAATAATTAGACCAGATCAGCATTAATTGATTTATTTTGCCACAGAAAATACCACAAAATCCCCTCAGCACTTACCTTATTCCAATATTCATTCTTGTTGGGACTTACCGAAATAAGTCAACATTACATTACATGTCATTTGTTAGACACTTTTGTCCAAAGCGACTTACATACATTCAGTACTGTGGACAACCCCCACTGGAGCAATTTGGGGTGAAGTGACTTGCCCAGGGACACAACGACATGCAACTTGCTACCCCCTGATTCGAAGTCCAGCACTCTAGCCGCCCGGAGTCAAGACGGGTTCCACCAAATCAATGATCTGAAATGATCTGAAAAAATCTCCCAAGAGCTCGGGGGGATTGCACTTATTTTGGGTTGTCACTACCAGTGACCCCTTCTACACTATGTGATTTGAACCATTGTTTATCTGAAAATAGATGTTCATTGTTAGCATAACAAGTAAAAGATATCTCCAACAATATCACTTGCTGACCAAATTCGTCATCGGCTGCCTTAAACTATTGATGGAATTTTTTATTAACAATTTGCCAAGCCAAAACATTGCTTTTTTGTCTTCTGTTTTTAAAATAGTCCTGATACACAAAGAAGGTCTTAGAAAGTGTGACAAAACAGCTGAATCAGTATTGATAAAAGGCCTAATCGTCTGTCCTTATTTAGATTTTTTTTTTCATTTTGGATAATGGTGGTACAGAATGAAGTCTTTCTCTCTATCTGACCTGGAGCTTTCCTCTCCTTTCTTTTTTCCCTGCTGGGAAACCGGTGGTACAGCTGACAACATTGTCGAACATGTAGCCTCCGGCCGTATTCAGCACAGCTCCGGTGATCACACAGCCTAGGTTCTCCTTATGTTCTGCGTAAATGAAGGCAAGTACAGGCTGTTGGTGCTTCCTCAAACAGCAATTCCATGAGATCAGATATCAGAGGAAAACTGAAGTACGCTTCTGCCTCTACTGTCATGAATATCTGTTAATCACACGAGAGACCCTTACCCCATCCCCCCTCCGGCTCACTGTGAAGGTCCTCCCTTGTCGAGTTGTTTCAGGCTTTATTTGGTTTCTATGGTGGAATAATCTCAATGGAGGAGGAAAACTGCCAAGAAAAGTGTATCCTGCAGCATGCATCCTCCTCCTTTTTTTTTTTCTGTGAGCGAAAACATTTATCTGTAAAAAATGTTTCTTCTTAGTGTATGCCGGTTTGTGTTTCTGTACAGATGTTTTTTCTCATTAAATCCATTCAATACACTGAGAATCTGGTCCACACATTCATGTAGTTTCCCTTTCACACGTAGCACAAACCAGGAGATAGTCATTAGGTTGGGGCATTGGCAGATCGTAAATGAGTAACGAAATGCATTGATTTACGGTAGCTCACGCAGCCTGTTCGTAATTTGCTCCTTGAATTTGTGTGAAAATATGTTGGCCCTCCCTGGTGGATATTCCTGAATCTCGTTTATATTGAATATTTCCTTGCAATTTTTTTCTATGAATTAACCTTCTTTTTCTCCTTCTGATATTTGTTTTCTTTTGGTTTTACTCACATCATTGAAATGTCATCGACATACACAGTCATTCACCCAGAAATCTTTTGAGCATGAGTGGCTTGGGTTCAATTGGACATGACACAGACTTTGTACCAGACAGCTGGCAGGGTGAAACAGTTTGGTGTCTGGTCCCAATGTATGTAAAAGTCTGCAAGCGTCCATAATAGTGGGTTAATGTCCCAGAGTAAGCAGGGTTTCTTTTACCACTGGGGTTTGTGTTTTGGTCTGGTAAGTGAGTTTGTATCAGCAGTCGCAATCCAAAACCATAAAAAGCGATTATTCTTGGCTCTTTGGGGAACAGAAATGCTGCGGTCATCAGTCTGATGTCCACATTTCTGTTCAAGGATTTTTCGTAGACAGAGCAGAAGGACTTTCCCCTGGGAGAGACACCACCCTTTAGTTAGCCATGGATGATGTACAATAAATAAAAAGCCCTTTTCTTTAAAGAATACAAGTTGAATGCTGAGAGAGACATTTTTTGTTATTATCTGGAAGTAGAGTTGTTCATTCTTTATTCTCTAACTCTGGATGTATAACAATTTGGTGACAGCTCTCATCCAAAGTGCCTTACATTAGCCTGATTGAATAGCTTTTCTAGTACAAATGGCCCCAGGGGGAGGGAAACTCTGAACCCTTAACTGCAGTTCCTGGCTCTACACAGCTCCAACTACAGCACTGCTGGTGAATCATAGCAGATAATACCGCAAAGCTGTAAAACGCACTAGTGGTTAGCAACTGGCAGTTGTATAACAGGCATTTTCACATTTGCAGACGGATCTGAAGGGGAAAAAATAGACGGTGTCAAATCAAAACAACCCTAATGGCTGATAATCTGAAACCGGTCTTTGCCAGGACAAACAATTGATCCTCAAGTTGAAACACTACTGGCTTTGTATCGAGAGGACGAACTCAACCATCATTCTGCTGAAGATGTACCTAAGAATATTTGGTATAGTCAGTCTGACTGTTATTACAAAGGTTGTCATTTTGTTGATTAGTTTCCTGCTGTACGATTCCCCAAAGTGGTAAATTGCAATTACACCCCTAACCAACAGTTGCCTTAACTCCTAGATTTGTAGTCAATTCAGGTCCAGTTTAGCTTAATAATAATAATAATAATAATAGCTTGGATTTATATAGCACCTTTCAAGGGACCCAAGGTCGCTTTACAAGTAATAGGGCAAAAAACAAACATAACAAAACAAAAAGTCAGACAGGCAAAACAACAGATCGATTTAGGGGCCGAAAGCCTTGGCAAACAGATGGGACTTGAGGGCCCTTTTGAAGGCGTCGAGTGTGGGGATGTTGCGAATCTCCGCAGGGAGAGCGTTGCAGAGGGTGGGGGCGCTGCCACACTGAAGGCTCTGTCCCCGAAGGTTCGCAGTTTGGTGCGGGGGGTGGTAAGCAGGCCAGAGTCTTAATTTCAGTCAAATCGTAAAGTTGAGTAATGCATGTCCTTGCTATGCCTATAATGGCTTACTCTCACTGTGGTACTTTACCCTACGTGCGGTTGAAAAACACACTAGATTTCATATATTTCAAAAACAATACGTTCATTTGTTGTTGCTAGAATTGGCTATATATATTTTCCAATGTTATACACAGGGAGAATATGTTAAAATAAAGAAAATCTCCAGGAGAAATACACTTCTACAATAAATGACCTCACATTTATTTGGTAGACGCATTTTCATCTAAATATCTGAATATCTCTTTTGGATTAATAACTAAAAGAATGTTCATTAGTAACAATTCATAGTAAAGGTATTTAGTCTAATGATGACCCTAACCATACATCAACACTAGAGTGACTTCAAGATGTTAAAGTCCACCAAGGATTATGTGCAATGTCTGAGTAACTTCAATCCCCCTGAAAATGTGTGTAATGACTAACAGATATCAGCTCACAGACACTCAGAGCTTGAGCAAATCCAAGAGTGGGAATGTGTGAAAATCCTCAAATCCAAATGTGCCAAGCTGAGCCAGACATATCATGACTGGGGTTTGAAGCTTTAGACATACCTACAAATATTACATTGAGAATTTACAGATTTCTTTCAAAAGCTCCACACATTGTGGAATATGTGTTCCATTACATCAAGGAACTGTATCTTTCAAATAGATATTAAATAAAATCTGATTTAAAAGCTTTATTTACTATGCCGGGTGGACTATTACACTGTATAATCTTCTCATTCGGCTGCAATGATCTGCCTCTGGGTACTCTTCAGACCTCCCATGTTGGCAGGTGCCACTGTTTATAATCCCCTAAGTAATACTTTTCTTGTTATACTTGAAATGTTAGTGTATAAATAGCATTTATCAGCAAAAGTGGAAGCTGACTCTTCCTCAAAACAACTGCATTCCCTTAATCCGGTGCTAATTGCCCTTGTAAAACACATTTTACCATTAATAAAAGTGAAGAGAAGTTACATGACACATTATAAGATCATTTATTAAACAGGGTCTCTGATAATGAAAGCGTTTGCCGTCCCCCGTGAGAGTTATATTTCAGCCTGAGGTGTATTTGATGTATACAAACAGGATGTCCGCCTTTTAAAGCCTGTCAGATACATGTTGGTCAACTTCATTAAACCGCCAATTAAAGCTGAAAGAGCCGATAGTCCTTTGCTGTGTCTTCTGAAGGGCTTTATCGTGACAGCCAGTAACTGCTCGGCCCCCGCTGTAATCAAATTCCAACCGAGAGCACCTTGTCAACGGCAGAGTATCCTCCTTCTAATTGGTTATCTGGTGTTGTTGCTTTTTCCCCTCCTGTTTGTGATTTTTGTATCTCCCTACATGTGTGTTTCATACTGTGGTGTAGAGATTAGAGCTGCAGTGGGTGCCTTGGTGACACAGAGACTTGGCGGGGGTTGTTTTATGTTTGCTTCACGCATTGTTATCTGCTGTTCTGGAGATGTGAAAATGTCTCAGCTGTTGGCTGGCTGGCCTTTTTGTTGTAGTTTCCATTCCAACGTGTGGCGCAATGTGTGTCTGTGATATCAAAGAATGTTAGCCACGGGGGATGCACGGCCTGACAACTTGGCTTTTAAAACAGTGTATACAGGAAGCAAAGACTTTCTAAACCAACAATATAAGTCCAGAAGTACTTTGTCCTGGAGACTATCCTCGACACCAAGATGTCACCTTTGGCCGTTTGCTCAAACATGACCTAGGAATGACCCATGTGTATGTTCCCATGTCAAGCCAGAGACTGCTGGTAATCCTAGTTTCTTCTAACAGTGACCACAGTCCCTACATTTAACACAAAGTTCAAACAGTAAAATGAAGGTGCTATCTTAAACTGAAATGTGTTCTCCAGGTTGTTTTTCACTGCTTTTCTTTGTTATAGAATAATTAAATCCACAAACACTCTTTAAGATTAAGTTTTTTTTTTAATGTTAAATAGTAACTTACAAAAACCTCATACAGACTCAAGGAAAAGACAGCAATTATTCTTTCAGAAACAATTTATTCTGCCTCAAATTATTTGTGTAATATTCTACCTTTTTTTAAACTAAATACAGACAATACTAATATGAAAATGCAATTTTCTCCTGCATACAATCCAGTTCTAATCCCTAGAGTTGAGAATAACTTCCTTTCATTTCATCTTTGTTTGCCTTTCTGGTATATTAAGACCACAGACAGTGCCTTGAGACCATTAGACTTTGAGGAATAAATGGTCCCCATTCTTGAATAAAAGGCCTTCTTTTTAGCTTCATGGTGAAAGAATCAAACTTCCTTGCCACTCAGTGCAGACAAAAAAATACTTAATGTCTACTGAGACTAAGAGCCACACCGCATCAAAGCTACTGTAGTCAGAAACACACACAACAACACACACACACTCACCGTCAGCGTCATTTGGCATGTGTCCCTAAGGAATGTAGGGTTTGACTGACTGGTAGCCTTTGACATGCTAATCAGTCTCATTGGGCCAGATGTTCACTGACAGAGAATATTTACCCAAAAGGTTAGTTTAGATAAAGAGACATTTAAATCATTACTATCGGACCTAATTACAGCGTATATTCCTATTAATTTGCCTCTGTGCTGTCTGGTGCACCCATAGTGGTATTTTAAATCACACAAATGCCTCCCAAACAGCAAATAAAAATGAATGACTCAAAAACATTTCTTAGTTTTCTTTCATTCTTTAAGGTTGTTTCACTTTACTCTCATCTAGGTATGTCATAACACCAGAGATTTGGTGGTCGATCTTATACGTACCACCATTTTTGTTATTAATTTGATACAATGATACAGAACAAAAACAAATTAATATATCCGATGTACTTCAACACATGTACTTTTGCCTTTTACATACTGGTTTCTATAAGGAAGTTAAACATGGCAATTCCCTCTCTCTCTCGGAAACAGTTTATTTTAACCAGCTGTATTAATTACATTTTCTTTTTTCCATATTTCCCAATCCTCTCTGGTCCCAAACAGAGACTTAACATCCCAAACATTTGCTCTCAAAGCCTTGGTTTTGCTGTTTGTTGGGACTAATCCATGGAAAAAGCACAAAGAGAGATAAATAAACACTGTTGTTTTCAGATCTGACATATTTACAGACAAAAATGGCACAGATATAATTAAATGCATAGCTAATTTGTTTTCCATCCCTTTTGATATCACGCCGTGTTTGAGTGAATTGAGTTCAGAAAAAGAAGGAAAAAGTTTCTGTAACCTACTTTCTGGCCCTTCAGTCGTTCTCATCCTGTGCTTACCCAACAGAACAAGTTGATACTGATACTCGAGTGTCACCTCAAACTCCAATCAGTATATTTTTGGTATGCAAAAAGGATGTTTGACACAAACGTTACTTTTGTTGCAGTGCATCTTTGGCTTCCACTGTTTCAGTTGTCTCCAATGTACTGTATTCTGGCAGTCGTGAATAATCCCCAAATGGCAAAACTGTTATAATTTGTTATTAATATGAAAGGAAATACGGTATGTAGGACTGACTGACGATACTTTCAGGTTTGATACTGACTTTTTTTACATAACTGATAATTTGCTTAACCTTGCCACAAAGTTATTGTCCAATCCTACTGTAGCTTAGGAACTGTAAGTAGGCACAGATGTGTCAAGCTTTAGATGTCTTAACAATGCCAAAGCAGTATGTGTTGAACTATAATAAGACCCATACTTTGAAAGATCTTTATTTATCCTTTCTAAACCCAATACACAAAAGCAAAAGTCTCAAGAAATTCTTCTTCTCTTCTTTTCCTCGTTTTCTCATTGATAAAAAGCTAACGAGAATGTAAACTTCTTGCACTGATCCCATAGCCCTAAAACTAGTTTCATTTATGATATAGTTTTCCATCCACTGCATGACTTTTTTACAGGGTCTAAGTTTCAGTTAGTTTTCTTTACACATATGGCTTTTTTTTCTAACTCTGTCTGAGTCAAAGATCTTTCTTTCTTTTCTTTCAAAACCAACCATAATAAACAAGGTTAGGGCATCAATTGGCTGTGATTGAAGTTAAGAATATAATATAGTGTTCCCTGTATGCTGTACCGCCATCAAAAAGAGGACCCCAATGAAAATGATGGTCTGATCATGACATCAGTGCTTCCACTTTCATTTGACGTGTTCATCATCAAATGAAATCTATTCCGATGGAAGAAAGCAGTAATCTCGCTACCCAATAAGGGGCCATTAGCTTCTTTAGCTTTTATACAGCAGGGCCCTAGAAGTGATTTGTCTATACACAAACTGCCTCTAAATTGAGTTTGTCTTTGTATCCTTTTGGGAAAGAGAGGGATTTCTCCTCCGACATGGTTCAATAAGAGCAAAGAAAAAACCCTTGGAACGCTTCTTCTCCCTGCTCCAGCTCTCATGACCGGAGGTGGAGGAAAACTGATAGTTTAAAAGGTAGAAACTGAAAAGAAAAGACTGATGGAAGGGCTGAAATCACGATAGCGGCTTACTTTCACCTATGCCATTTATATTCTTCTGGAATCCATCATCATATTAGTCTCTGGACGATGTTCAACTTTCCCACAAACAAGCAGAATATTGATTAATATCATAGAAACTGCTAACTGAAAAACGCTACACCCATTGTAACCAAGGTAGAAGACAGATGATCTGAAGAGATTTCTCATGAAAGAAGCTGTAATTTCATCATCTTGCGCTTTAGATAGCGAGTCAGACGTGTATTGATCTGGCTTACGGGAATCTCACTCACCCTTCAGTGAAACAGAGAGATGCTTGAAGTGATTCTTTAGAAGTCATGATAACCATCTGTTGTCTTTGAAGCTTATCTATGTACGAATCCAACACCGGTATAGATGTCTATCAGTCAGATGTTTTGCAGAATCTAGGAAGTGAGATAGTGAGACAGTGATAAAGTGTCAAGGGAGAAAGTCTTTAACTTTGCATTAACACTGTGACAGTCGACAGACAAATAGATTTCCATTCCTTCCTATAGCACAACAGGAATCTGTGCCAACAGCTTTGGAAAGTCTAATTTATCAAGCATGAAGACTAAACTTCCTTGCATAAGATGATTTGTTTTAATACTGGTGACAGTCCAGATGTTGAAATGCCATCTCAAATGGATGCAGTCCAAAATGTTGCGTTTTAAGTATTAGTGATGCCTGAGCACCAACGGATGTCACTTCTCTTCTTGGCAAAGAGAAAAGTGTTGTTTGTTGTTGACTGCCAGTCCTAATGTTGTTTTTTTGTGTGTGACAAAATGTGCTCAGGAATTCAGTCAACTGGTGTTGAGCAACTTACACTCAATTATATAAACTACACTTGCAGAACCGTTTGTTGGCTTTGAGCAGCCTTCAGCATTATCTCCACGTTCAGCAATTTCCATCACATCTTCAAAGGCTTGAGGTTAATCAATTTGTTCTTTTGATAATTTTCCCCCCCAACGTACCTAGTGGACACTATCATACCATAAATGATGTTGCCAAAAGTATATGGACCATGGCAGAAAGTTTGGGGACACCCCAATAAAACATCGAAAACCATGGCCACTAATCTGCAGATATACAGTAAAAGCATCCACTCTTCCTCTAAGGCTCGGTATACAATGTTGTATCCTGGCTGCAGAACTGTTTTCCCATTCATCCGAAAGCATTACTTAGGTGGGCCATTGTTGTTGGAACAAAGCCTTGGCTCAAGCTTTGGTTAATTCCAATTTTTTTAGGATGGTGATCTTTTATTGACTTGTCAAATCCTCCACTGTGAAAACAATTTCATTATGAATTTCAATTTGTGCATTTGGGATTTGTTCTGGTAAGCCCGCGTCACAATGTCCCGAAATTGACACCCGATGGACACACGAATATGGAATTGTGAATTTCGCACGAAGATGGCCCCGAACCACACACGAAGGCAACATTTACATTACATTTAGGACATACAACTGCAACGAAAGTAACTAAAACAATTAATAATTATTAATTAAAGTACTATGATACTGTACTGATATTTTTCAGACTTTGTTCTTTACTTTATCCGTCTTTATATGTAGAATATATTAAGTTTTCTCCGTAATGTTGTTTCCATAGCAACAACAACTTCCTGTGAACTCGCCTTCAAAATAATATATTATATCCTTTTCAGTTTCACAGAACACAAATTGGGTTATTTACATAATATGTTTACATTGTTTAGATTTTGTTGTGCAATAAAACAACCCGATGGACACACGATAAAGGAAATGTTCAAATTCGGCTCTGATCGTAGCAACATCGGGACATTCGTGAGGGCATCTTAAGCCATTTTATGACCGCCGGTGGAGTTTCTCAGGCTCCGGCAGCAACTTCATGAGCGGTGGCAAAATCTTTGGCATTTCAAAAAATTGCCGAAGGACCTTGCGAAGGTTCATTTTCGTGTTGAATTTGTGTGTCAATTTTGCCCTTCGTAAGGCCATCGTGAGAGCATCTTGTTATCATCGGTGCCATCGGGCATTCGCCCCAATCAGAGTGAGGG
>NW_011335901.1:89387-108609 GCF_000735185.1 Notothenia coriiceps
AACTGAACGAGAGAGTAAAGACAGAACAATTGACCAATCATATCTTCCCTCTAAATCGGTGGGTTTTATTATCAGAGACTTTATGACAAGTTCTGCCCGCTGTGAAGCTTTTCTTGTTTCCAGCAACAACAACTTCCTGTCAACAGCGTAAAACTCGCCTTCAAAATAAAAGCATGCCAAATTACAGTTAAGACATATTATACAACTGCAACAAAATTAACAAACACAATGCAATATCCTTTTCAATTTCAAAGAACACAAATGGGCCTCAGAGGGCCTAGGTATAAAAGTCACGGCTCGCCACTGCTTTATAGTAAGTAGACAACAACAATTTGAAGCTAAGTGGCTGAAATACCCCAGTAGAAATGGTGCATGCATTTCAATCACATTTAATAAAGTATCTGAAAAGTATATATTTATATAGATTGTGTCTTCCAAGGTGATTCCTTTCATGTTAAAAAGGTTGATACTCAAGTATGCCAACCCAATAGGTAATAGAATACAATAAAAAAAATATGCTTTAAGTTCCTATGACGTGGAATAGTAAAGCTATGTGAAAAATAAATGTGTTCAACTCTAGCTTACCTGCTCAATTTATTGAAAAGACACACCGATGGCAACTCGTCGTAACTGATCACATCAGTGTTGCTCATTATTAAACCCATGCTTCTGGAACCTCTGGGTTGAGCCTCAACAGGGGCAGGAGACAAACCTCTGGTGAGCCATCATATGGCAGGAATGCTAATATGACTTAATGAGCTGAACAAGTTCAGGAACTCACTAGATGCACAAAATAGGAATGCATGACTTCACTTCACTTTCTTAACTTCTTTGTTCTTTCGTGGCTGATAAGCTTCAACGGTAGCTAGTTTTAAAAAAGTAAATCCTGTGACTCTGTACTACAAAATAATATGATTTATAATACTTATTCTAAATTGGTGACAATAGAATAGAAATTTGGCAAAGCTTTTTGGCACAGTCAGGGTTTCAACCTTCGATCGACAGTTTCCTCTCAATTGATGAAGCACAAAACAAAAAGGAGTGTTGCTAGCTTCAATTTAACAAGCTCATTGATGAATAATGCAAAGGTGGGGTTTTTGCATTGTATTCCATCTTCTCATCAGTGCCTGTAGAACACATGAGGCCTCAGAAGCAGAGGTAGTAATAAAATGTCTACATTTCCTCAATGAAGTATTTTCAAAGATATTAAAACATCTGCAAAAGGGAATATTTTTCAAATGATTAGTCCGACAGCTCTCTTGAACATATTCATAGAGTAAAACAAGGCCGGCTCAGGAATGCAGGCTTTGTTTGCCAAGCTGAGACCCTGTCATTTGAGTGCCTTTCAAACCCTTAGATTTCCTGGAAAAACAGTATCATAGCTGACAGCATTTTCCAGATTTAATTTTGCCGAACTCTGTCATCTTTTTGATCATATGATGATCTCAAAGTCCCATGAAGCAGTTCCTGTGTGTCCAGGACAATACTGCACTTATTTTCCTTATTTCCAATTTATTTAAATGTGAACACAGCCCACATCAAAACACAAGTTGATATCATTTTTCTGTGAACGTGCCACTCATCATCTTATTCCATCTCCACCTCAGCTGCGCTCTCTCCTGTCTCCGTTCCCTTTCCTCCATTACTCGTCTATCCTCCTACAGCTCCAGCTGTTACCCTTAAGAGACTTTGTATGGTGGCCATGGTAACGTACAATACAATACTTGACTGTCTTCCGCTCATTATCATACACCAATGGATGTTGAGATTGCGGGACCTCTCCCAATCTTCTGATGCTGGCCAGATTTGAATAATGTGAAGAATGCCGTTAATGGTGAGCAGGGCACAAGCTGGCTGAGTTTCATGCTTGAGCGAAAACTGATATGAGACTCAGTAATAAATTTAAAAAAAAACAAAAAAAAAACATGATCACTGAAAAGGTGATAACGTGCATGTGTCTTGCTCTCTCAGGTTTTTTTCCATCTCCTCCTGAGAATCAGTATTGACAGATACGCTTTTTTTTCCCTCATCCGTTGTAGGTGTGAGCAACTGCCTGTGTGTGATAGCCCTTGTTTGACCTAAACAAGTATTCCCTCTCCACTTCACTGTCTCCCAGGATGCTGTTATTGGCAGCCAGAGCCAAAGGTAACAATTGAGCTTGTAAGGAAAAATGTACACCAAGTCCTAGGTTTCCTATCTTGAAGCAAAGATTGCAGAGGTTATATGGCCCAAGGTGCCGAATGTATTTTTCTATTATCCTTCATTTAACCATGGACACTCATTGTGATTGCTTTTTTAAGAACCGCGTCCAAGAACACTGCTGAACATTCTCCAAGGGAAACACTGAATTGTATGCATACACATTTCGAGAAGAAAACAAAACAGCCCTCTCAAAGCTCCCCTTGGGGCTAACAATTCATTACGTGTGATACATAGCAGAAGACAGGGATTACATGAGGAAATGCTTGGCATGCTGGTCTATATGCAGCACACGCACAGCAGACGTGAGCGTGCCTAAATCTGATCCTACACATCCCGTTAATAGACCATATTCCAAAGCTTGCGTGATAAACTATAGCTTCAGAATGCCTGTTTCCCTTGGTGAAAATTGGTCCACTTTGATATTTCACTTATCGTTATTCACTATAAATCTGAATATAGGTGGTTTAGGAATGTTTCTTTTAACTATGTCTTTCAAACCTTCTTTGTTTTTATATCTGTAACTGCCAGGATTAGGTCACCCAACACCCAGCAGGTGTTACTATGTATCCCTGGTACTGTTTGGTACGGATGATGGATCAAATATGGGGCTGAAATCTCCGCCGCACACACAACATTGTGCTGCTGCATCAATTCTTAAAGCATCATAAAAGTGGAGTCACAACCTGTTTGGTGCAACCTAAAACTGAATTAACAACAATAATACAGCTAAAGCTGACAACACTTCTCTGAATCCAAAGGTGAGAAAAGGTTTGGAAAAATAAAAGGGACAAAGCTATCAAAAGAAAGCAGATACAACCAGTTTGCTCTAACTTGTTTTGAAGCCAAAATCATTTGGTAGATCAGAGAGTAGTGGGATAGGTTATTTTTTTAATACATTTTAAAGATTGTTCCTGGGACTGCCAGGTTATAGCGCCAATCAAACATTTCATCATGATACAATATTATATACATTTTTGGGAGAATTACATTATGCCGATATCACATCAAGCCGAAATCCTTTTAATTGAACTACATTTTAAGGTTTATTTTCATTTAATTTAAGGGTATATTTAAGTCACTTTTAAACCAACTGATATATACATTGATAATTGTATGACTAACATCTTTTTTTACATTCAAATGGGGAATGTTCACTTCTAATCGGAGAGAGTGAATGTGCACTTAATGCCAGTTTGGCTATTAGTTTTCAGGATGTACAAAGCATGGAGAGATGGTCTAACACAGAAGGGTAGATACCATCCTGGACATCAAAAGCGATACAAAGTGATGCATCTTCAAACGCTGTGCTGCCAAATGTCCATTATGACTACATCCAGTCCATACCTGTGGAAAACAATCCTCTCAAACTGTCTCTGTAAGAAGAAACGTTGAGTAGAATGTCCACTAACTTTTAAAAATCTGTTTGAAATTTTGATCACTGAAAATAGGTATGTTTTTCATTTCATCATCTGGTTTTATACTAAAGAAGCCATCATTGTCATATTCTATCCATGTCGAAAAAATATACTTTGAGATGCTACTTTCGTCGCAATAGGGAACCCTTATTGCAGGAGGGGGTCCATTTCCTTTGTCCTTGTTTGATACTGACCAATCACAACCCTGTGCTTATCCTTTCTCTTTGACATTTAACCTTATTTAGATCATCACTACACCCCTTTCCCAAACTATCTCTTTAACTTCCCAGGTTTTTTCCCCATGTATAAACGCCATCCCATACATTTTAAGTATCTTTGAGAAAACTTTGAAACAACCTGACTTCTAATTAGCACCTGTGAGGAATACCCTACTCACTCACCTTACTTTTCCTTTTAGTTCACTGCCGTTATCTTGATCATTAGCTGGCTATGGTATGCAGAGTACCTCCAGATCGTCCCGGACGTGCTTCTCTGTCAAATTAGCACTCAGTTCCTGCAGTGCGGGTGATTTATGAAGCCAGTTAATACTCCAGCCTGGGAAAAGCGTTATGGCCATCACATTCTAAATAGCACATCATCTCTGATATGACTGCCAGGTTTGCCCTGATGAGGCCTGTTCTGATGGATGGACTCAGGCCTACTGAAAGTTATGGCAATTTAACAGGGGGCGGGGAACTGCATTAGCTATAGACAACAAGGTGACAGTTCGAAGTACAGTTCAAAATATATGAGCTCTAAGTGGTGTGACAGAGGAGGACGAGTTAGTCATAAATGGGTGTGATAGGAGTCCAAGTAGATTCAAGTAGATATCCTGTAGGAGTGGGTTGTCTGCCAGGTTGGACTGACGGGAAACAAAACCCACCTGACACTTACTGAATTACCATTTCACAATTTAGGCACAGACTAACAACACACTTTTCAGAACAGTTTTAAAGGGAATGCATCAACATGTTGAGCTAATGCTAGGAGTGAAACAAACCCTATTTTAGTATGACTTTGCTCAGAACACGGAAATGTCTATGAAAAACTGCTGATTTGTCAAATGAGGGCAACACTTGTTGAACTAAATCCAACTCGTATCTTTCTACGGTAGGTCCAAACATTAAGCAAAGTTATTTTTTCACCTTACATAAATCATTACATTTGAACTACTGAATAATTTGTGTGATCACTGTTGATTAACTCCTAACAGCAAAAGTACCAACAGTGTACAGTGCTTGCATGTAGCTAGCAAAGGATGCTATGAACGACAAAGTTGAAAATATTGCTCAAGTGTCATTGCAATGCCTAGGTTCAATTTGCGTTTTATAATGTATATGCATCTATTAGATAAGCAGTCCAATCACAGACTAAGGAGTTGTATTTTTACTGACCTAGCTGAAATGAGTTGATACTCTGGTTGTGTCCACAGAATGAAAACAGAAACATAATGAACACAATTCCATGCAATACTTAGTTAGAAGTTCATCATTAGAAGTTTATAAAATCCATCTTACTGCAGGCTGTATGCAAGTGGATAAAGTTCAGAAACTGATAGCGGTACCAACGCCTGAGAGGCTTAGCAATCGATGAAGTCAGGTGTACTTCATGTGTATTCCATCCCCAGTTATAATATGTATAGTTAATCACGTTGTTAGGTAAATACATTTAGACTGGGGAAAGCTGAAACCAAAGACAGGAACTGTGTTTTCTTTTTCTCAAATACACTGTCTGCTCCTTGCCCAACAACAGGTCAACATCCGAACGGCTCATATAAACTCCTACGGTATCTAATGAGCACAGCTGCATACACACACTCAAACAGAGAGCTTGCTTTTCAAGTTAAATTACAACACAAATTCCACCTCCAGTCTTAACAGATAAATATTCCTTCAAAAAGGGGTTGAGCTCGAATAATGTCTCCTCAAAACACAGCCGCACTTGGATCAGATAAGTTGGAAGCTGCTAATATGATCATTGTACACTGCAGGCCATTGAGCAGTTGAAAGATATGCTTTTATTGAAGGAAACTTCATTGACTTCTTGTGAAAAAGGAGTGTTGCTCCTCTCACTTCCCTCTTAAAGATGTATGTTTCCCAAGGATTTTAACCAGGAACCCATCAAACACTTCTCCAACCTGTAGGCTTCTAATTATCACCGCTCACATTGATCGGAGGCTCAGCTCCCTTTAATTTTCCTTCCACAGTTGGCCTGAGCCTATGGGCGCATTTAACATTTGTATTCTAACAAAATTAGCAATGCAAATAGATCCACGTCCTAAATCTATTACCCGCGGTGTGATAAACACAAGAGACTCAACGGATTTGCGCAGGAAAAGAAAAAAGGTTTGATTTCAAAACCTCTTTTGAAACTTTAACAAAATAAATAACTCATAACAAATTGCTCGTGTTACCGCCCTTACATGCTAAACTCTCTTGTAACAAGTATTGTCCACATCGAGACGGGTAAAGAGCTTAACGATACCACGGTCTTTAATAATTCAGCCCCGGGGCCAGTTTAATACCGGGGCTCGGTACCCATCCCTACTCCTGCCTCATCTATAGTATCCTAAAGATGAAAAGCTGGGAGGGCAAAGTGAAGCAAATGTAGGAGAGAATCAAGGTGAAATGGGAGTTTAGGGTTGGTTTGGATTGATTGCTATAGCTGCCAAGTAATTATTGCATCTTACAAAACACTTACAAGCCACTTAACTGAGTTGGCCCCTTTCAATCTGTCTCTGAAATGAAAAAGACTTCATCCAGGGGTCGATGTTTTACTCCTGTCCTTAAGGCTTAGGCAAGCAGCCCATGTCACTGTCATCAATACAAGTTTAGCCAGACAGATCCATCTCAATAAAGTGTTTAAGTGGCTGCTAGCATCATGCTGTTGATCAGCTCCGCATGACACTTGCCTGGGGAACAAGACAACCCGGACGGGACTTAGTTTCACTTCCCCAATTGGATTCCATTTAGCCTCATGTTGCGCTAACACAGGGCTGAAATTAGTGGGGTAATGCTCGGCCAGACATAAAAAATCAAATGAGAAACATCCTGAGGTTGGGGACTGAAAAAAAGCAAAGAAAAGATTAATTCAAACGGGCATAAGCATACTTATAACCACCAAATCTGGCAATTTCGTTCCTCACAGAGAGAAGAGTTTGTCTTGTGGCCATAATGATACGTTGGTGCACAGGGGTGTATTGGTACACTAAATCTACGGTGCTGCATAGTATTTTTATGGTATTTTTTTTAGGGGAAAAATATAAACATTTAATACTTCTGGACCCTTACTGATGACATACTGTATCTATGTAAGCCGAGCCGCAAGTTTGCACAGCAAGGCCTGCCTCAACCAAAGCCAATGTGATTTTTAAATTGGATTTTGGATTATAAGATCTTTGGCTAACACACATATATGATAATTATACCTATTGTTAAGCATGATAATCCTCACATATTTATAACACTTTGTAATTGTTGAAGCTTAAATGAACTCGCCAATGTAATGTTTTAAACAAACAACATCAACACTGCTAAGACTGCTAACGAGTGATGGAATCACGTAGTCTTAATTAGAAACTTGTCAGAAACAGCCTGTTTCTAAGGCTTCAGCCACGAGAGGACGATAATGGTCGTATCTGCTACAGTGCTCTATCAGATAGACGGTTCGGCCACACGAGGTCGACATGGAAATGCAGAAAACAATAACGGGTCCAAGATGGGTAGATCTGCGGACGAAACGCTCTGGGGGGCCAAACGGCTCTGTGATTACGCCCTATAACAATCATTTCCTGCTAACGATGACGCCATGGCCCCAGTGTTTCGAGCCAGGTCCCGGTATCTCGCAGTGCACCCAGCAGGAGCATCCAGCTAGATTTGATCGATGCGAGCGAGTGAAGTCTAATCGGACAGGAGAGGAGCTGGATGCTCCTGCTGGGTGCACTGCGAGATACCGGGACCTGGCTCGAAANACTGAACAATAACTGAATGAGTTTGTCTCACTCTTTGACCAGCAGAGGTACCAAATCTATGCAGACTGCTGCAATAAGTACATTAATTAACTGTCTCATCGATGTTTGTCTGAATTAATATGATGCTATTTACAATCATATTATTCCTATCAGCTGTCAATCACTTTTATGATTCACATATTCAGTGTTATTATTAAATAAACTATATTTTTTGGAGGAGTTAATGATGAATGTTCCTCAAGATGCTTGCTCACCCTCCTTCAAATTTGAAAGATAAATTACTATCATAAATCAAAAGAATCAAAGGAACAGTTCAGCGCCCCACAACTTCATTGCAAACAGTTACAACCTTGACTTTAAATCAGAAAGAACAAACATTAAAGAAGTGACTAACTGCATCAGTTAGGGTTAAAAACGTGTATTCAGCTCAAACATACTACATCGCTGCAGTTATTATCCAGTGGAGAGTCCTTACCTGCTGGCCTAGTAAATCAAAGTGGTTACTTTCTTTTGGCTGAGCAGTGAAGTTTTACACACCGTCTGATTTGACTTTCTCAGGACTTGAAACTGTTTTTTGGGGGCAGACCCCCACAAAGAAGAAAAATGTTATACACAAGGTCATCATCTTAACAGTTTGTTATGCTCATCGAATCATCCGTGAGCAGATCATCAAGTTGGCATGCCTACAGTATAACAGCTGAATGTGGCAATTACCATCTGTTCAGCAAAACGCCTCACAAACTGATTAAGATCAACAGCTTTAGTGCGTTTTGATTCAATGCTGAGTACAGCCAAACTTAACAGTCTCTTCTCTGTCATTGTAGACCGCAAATACCTCATTCCTTCCGTCTACTTGGATCCGGATGCTTCTCGTTTTGCGCCGTCCCGTTCAAATGAAATCGCCGCCAATCATATTTCCAAGCTCGCGCCAGAGCCGGGGGAGGGGTTACAAGGCTCGCGTCTTGTGCTGCATTCACTTGCATACTTTTGGCTGTCTGTGGAGACTGATTTCCCCCACCTCGCCAAAAAGGCTGTAAAAGTGCTCATTCCCTTCACCTCCGCCTACCTGTGTGAGTGCGGGTTTTCCGCATTGACTTTGATCAAAAGCAAGTACCGGTCAAGCAGGGGCGGATCTACCGGGGTGGCATGGGGTGGCAACGGCCACCCTAAAAATAGTCTTGCCAACCCAGCTGCCACCCCAGTTGGCAGCTTTGTTTTGGAATACAAGTTGTGGCTCATCGGACATTTATGAGAGAAAATCCCTAATGTCTGAGTGCAAGTGAATGCAGCACAAGACGCAAGCCTTGTACTCCCCCGGCCCTGGCGCGAGCGAGGAAATGTGATTGGCGGCGATTTCATTTGAACGGGATGGCGCAAAACGAGAAGCATTCGGACCCAAGTAGACGGAAGGAATGAGATATTTGCGGTCTACAATGACAGAGAAGAGACTGTCAGGTTTGTACTCAGCATTGAATCAAAACGCACAGAAGCTTTAGATCTTGATAGTTTTGTGAGGCGTTTTGCTGAACAAGATAAGATGGTACTCGCCGCATTCAGCTGTAATAGGCATGCCAACTTGATGTTCTGCTCAAGGATGACTCGATGTCGTTGAGCATAAAAAACTGATGATGACCTTACGTGTGTAAATATATTTTTTTCTTTGTGGGGGTCTGCCCCTAAGTCCTGAGAAAGTAAAATAAGACGGTGTTTAAAACTACACTGGCCAGTCAAAAAAAAGTAACCACTTTGATTTAACTAGGCCAGTAGGTAAGGGCATTCCACTGGATAATAATACCCCTGCATTATACCAACAACAACAATAATAATAATAATAATAATAGCAGCAATAATAATTGGGAGGGGGGACGCGGCTGTTCGTATGTTCTCTGAGGGGAGGTTCACCATCCCACACTTAGAAAACCCCTGCTCTATAGCATTAGTTTCTACTTTAAAAGTAGACAAAAATTGCTCGTTTGATCACAGGGACTAACGAAAGAATCTTGCGTTTCACACAAAACACCCTACTCGGCCATTAGTCATAGCTTTGCGGATATGACATGAAAGCCGGCCCTGTTATTGCATGGGAGATTTCCTGCCTCGAAATAGTAAAAACAACTCAGCTGGCAGAAATTAATTTTGTCCCTGCCTACTGTGTACAGCAGGTCTTGCTAAGTGGGTGATAAAGCAAGAAGGGGAACACATAAACTTCCCTTTCCATGATAGAGTTATAATCTCTCTTGTTAGACAGAATGTAGAACAGAACATTGACAAACTATGTTTCTGAAAATATTTGCTACATAATGGAAACATAGCCCTGTGACCTGGAAAACTGTTAGATTTGAACATTCCATCCCCTAGGATGCTGTCTCCTCACTACTTCAGCTGTAGTTAGAGATGTTTCAGCCCACAGCCTACGCAGTTATGGTATTCAGAGAGTTGCAGTTAGTGATATAGTTTATGGTTTTAATTACATCTCATTTCATTCTCATAGCTCATTCAAATGTGAGGTGTGAGACTTTGGCTTAAGAGTGTTGCCGTTGAGACAGGGCCTATTGTTAAAAGTGAATACAAGGAATTCAATTAACAAATTCATAATTCCTAAAGGAGTTGGAGACTAAATAAATGTGCTTTGATAATGTTTTCATGCACTGAGAGCGAGATGACTCACCTTTTCATGTGCAGAAATGTTAAGCCAAATCTAAATGGAGCAACTATCAGGGTTCATTTCAAAGCCCTCTGGCAGTTCGGGAGCATTCATAGCTGGAATTATTCCTGTGCTCGTCGGATTATTTGCCATTGCCAATAGCTACACAGCATTATTCAACACTGTAGCGTTACACCATATGAATGATAACAAGGTATAGTCATTTGATATCCAGCTTTGGTATCATCTTTTATAATATGGAAAAAATCTCAACAATATAAAGCACGTGCTTATAATGTTAAGTGTGAGAATTATCCTATCATCACGAAGCTTAATTAGAGGATCCAAATTAGTAACACTAAGCCAGAACATTAAACCCCATTCAGGCAAATCTACAGCAACATTGATAGCATTGCTATGCGCACAAGTCATTACTAAAGGCTGTTATAATAACCATTAACGGTGGCTGCACATTCTTCAGCAGCCATATAACCGTAACTATTTTCATTAAGACTTCAAATTCCAACTCAAGGAGTCTTTCGAAAGTCCTACTTGAGGTTAAGTTCAAGGAGAAAAATAAAAAGAGAAAAAACTTCAGATAGCTTTATTTCAAAATAAATATTTAAAGAACTCTCGCATCTACCAATCATAATGAATGCAGTGAGCACCTTGAACCTGCATCTTAAAGTGTGTTGCTACCTCTTCTAGTATCACACTTGACGACATTTCAAAGCAACTCTGTGTGGTTCAAATGATGAATTTATTTCACGTTGGTTACCAGCAAAGAAGAGCATCAAAAGGCAGGAGAGCTTGCAACAAATAAATAAACACCTTTTCTGCGCTAGCCAACATGTGACCAGCTGCATTGCATTAGCCTGAATTAAATATCTTATTGATCCGAATTTATATTTTCAATCTTTGGTTGCACTTAGTGACTGAAAAGAGGCAGGTCATGCAGTGGTGAATGATTATGCGAATAAACCAAGTTATCACAGCTCACTGCTTTGGACAATTTGTCATCTTCAGGGTGATCTTCTATTGGAGCGCATCCCATCCCCCCATATCACACACGATCAATGTTTAATAGCATGGCTCAAGAAGAAGTAAAGCAAAGAAAGTCCATCACAATGAGCAGTCCGGCATGAACAATCAGGTGAGATGCCTACTGAAGGATTTCTGCATTAGACTGAAAACTGCTAGAGTGGATTAAAGCAATGGTTATCTACCTTGCGGTCCGGACCGATGAGGGGGTTGCACAATTATTTCTGGCGGTCGCCCAATTGTTTTGTTGAAAGAAAACTCGAAAAACCGTATTTCTTTCTTGGAAATGTCTTATTTTCTACTTCAGCTGCATCAATAACTTAATTTGTGCTTAGCTGTAGGCCATACAGCTATTATATGACATATGTCAAGACATCAAAAAGTTCCTACCAGAGTGTAGTGCATCTACCATCTACTTTGATTAATCAATGCGTTTACATGGGGGGGTGGAGAAACATTGGTTTAGAGCATGTATCAGGAGTACACAAATAAATTGTCAACCTGGTCGCGCTCCTTTTGTTAAATAAATCACATTTGAGAGTGCTGTGACATCAGCCAGGGATCCCCCTCTGCCAGGGATACGGGGAATATAAATGCCATTGTTGGGTTCCAAACAGGAACAGGATACGCAGCATGTTTTAATCAGCAGCTTCTTTCTTCATGGAAAATTCTGCCACAGGTGCCGGCACACTTCAAAGCTTTATGATAAGAGGGGCTTATGAATATTTTAGTAACAGGCTACAATGTTAAGCTCAGAGGATGTGCTATCAAACTTTAAAACTCTACACCACCTAGGAGCTCTTAATGAATATACCACGGCTAAATTAACACTGACAGTGTGGTGCGAGTCAAGAAATGAAATGTGACTAATATAACCATAAACACCAACTGTGAGATTTTATGGCTCATTTTGTATTTTCTTGTTTTTATACCTCTAACAAAAAACGTATTATTGTTAAGGGATAATAACAAATATTAAAGCAATGGTGTTTTATCGTTACGGTTATATTACGGTATATGACGGACACAGTTTTAAATTGCTGTTACATTTCACACTTTTCAGTTGTTGGAATTAGTAACGGCTACACCAGGAGACTATTCTCCGATTAGAACACTGAGCAAGTGAACAAACAAAAAACTGAGATCATTGTTTTTGGAGCAAAGAAGGACCGATTAAAAGTAATCGCAGAGCTTCAGTCGGCAGACTACAAAACCACTAAATACGGGGGGAGTGGGGTGGCCTAGTGGTTTGTGATTGACTCAGACCTGAATTTCAACAGCCACATTACAACAGTCATTAGGTCTGCTTATTATCACCTGAAGAATATATTGAGGATTCAAAAACTAATGTCACAACAGGACTTAGAAAAGCTTGTCCATGCTTTTATTTTCAGTAGACTCGACTACTGCAATAGTGTATTCACAGGGCTGACAAAAAAATCCATCAGAAAGCTGCAGCTGATTCAGAACGCTGCTGCACGTGTCCTCACTAACACTAAAAGAGTGGATCACATCAGTCCGGTTCTGAAATCTCTACATTGGCTTCCAGTCGGCCAAATAATTTATTTTAAAGTACTATTGCTAGTTTTTAAATCATTACATGGTTTAGGACCAAAGTATATTGTTGAACTCCTGCATAATTACGAGCCATCAAAGTGCCTCAGGTCTTCTGGGACGGGTCTGCTATCGGTTCCGAGAGTAAAAACAAAACATGGAGAGGCAGCATTTAGCTGTTATGCCCCGACACTCTGGAACAAACTACCCAAATCATGCACGTCCGCAGAAACGCTTACTATTTTTAAATCGAGACTAAAAACATATCTCTTTGCCGCTGCTTTTAATTGAGATGATCATATTCGAAATACAGTATGCCTTTTAAACATGTATTGTATACCTGTGGTGTTTATTTTTATTATTTCGTTATCTTTGCTTAGTAATGCATGTTGTAAAATGCCATTATATAATGTGTTTTTACTGTATTTATTCCTAAAAAGTATTTTAAATTTGTTTTGTAAAGCACTTTGAATTGTCGCGTACAGAAAAGTGCTATATAAATAAACCTTGCCTTGCCTTGCCAATACTGGCCTATGATCTTTTCATGTACAGAGATAAATCATTGATTTATGCATCTGTTAATTAATTCTTATAGGGCAAAATAGGGGCCTGTGCAGTGTTAATTTAGGAGCCACCAGGAGTCACAGCTTTACGGTACGTCCACACGGCAGCGTCGCGTTGAAGCTTGCCGGTGGGCGTGTCTGGCGAGCGACCAACAACCAACCAAAAATTATTCAGTAGATTAACATATGTTTGCGTCGGAAAAAAGAAAATGGCTGCCTGCGGACGTTTCAACAAGCTAGTTATAGACCATTTTGCAGTGTACATTTTGGTTATTTGACAAAAACACACAAATATTGAAATGTACCTATTGTCTTCATTTTTTGTCTGTATGTGGAGAAAAAACAGGGAATCTGCAGGTTACATGTGTACAGAGAACTCAGGAAGGACAAGGTATAAACACAAGGCAATCTTGCTGCTAGTTTAAAGTAGATCAATTCTGTAATGAATATTATTTCTAAAATCATTCAACAACAAACTACTCCATGATGTATAGGAACCCTAAATTAAGTATATTATTTAAAAATTAATATTATATTTGTTATATACAAAGTTATTAATGGTTTCCAATACCACATATTGTGATTAAAAAGGGGAAGTGATTCAGGCTTTCCAAATTAGTCAATTTTTTACGCCACACATTTTTGGCTGATGTTGTTGATACAGTACCCGAGGAAAAAGGCGCTGTCTGCATAAAACAGGACCCTAAGCCATCATTTGGCTTTACTGCATGTTGACTACATTTGTATTATGAATATATGCAAAACAATGTAAATATGTCAATAACCCTGCAGTGCCAGCTGTTTGTATACAGTATCTCATTAACTGCTAATTTCTGCTTTGGAAATTTACATTAATTAAGGCTTAGGGCTTTTACATGCATCTATTGGGGTAATTGGAGATATCCGTCAGTAAGCGCTTTCCACATCCCAAGATTCTGGGAGTCTAACACCAACTAAAAGTATTTTGTCCACAGTGACGTTTAACCAATATCTTAGCAGGTCCTTTGTACAATTAATTTGTTCAACTTTAAAAACAACTGGCTTTCAGGTCAGGTAGGACCTGACATCAAGACATTCAATCTACAAAACAATTAGAATGTAGCAAAGCGGGTAGAGCTTAGCAAGGAAGCGAGAATTAAGCTGATTAGGGGCAATATAACACCAATTCAACTCTGACCCTTTGATTAAAAGGAAAAGAAGACAATTAAAATGGACATACATCTTCTGGCGTCAAACCGTCTACAACCAACAATTACTCACTTGGTCCTCTCAAGAGAGTGTAGACTAGACACCATCATTATGAGAAGGCAATGGAGATGGTTTAAAATGAGTAGAAAGAATGAAAGCATTACAAGAGACGGTGAATGAATGAGTCCTAAAACAGGTACGAATTTGGTTAGCATTTTAACACGGCTTGTATCAAAGTCAATGGTGTTGGGGAGAGTGAGGCCTTTGGTTAAGATATTTTACGTGTTGTTCCTCGATATAAAATATGTCAGAAAATACTCCACTTGTGAATTCCTTAAGTGTCTATGACTACAGAAATGGTAGACTATGTGCAACAAAATAACACATTTTTAAACCTGGGTCATTCATTTGCTGCTTATTGCAATCCCAAGCAATAAGCATACAACTCCACTCATCGGTGAATCATCCAGCCAGCCTCCCTGCTGCTTTGAATCCAGCCAGTCAAGAGTTCACACAGATCTGTGGCATTGGAGGGTCATGGAGGGCGGCCATTTTGTCAGGCTGATCTGATATGTGCAGTGGCCGGAAGGTAATCTCTCATTGGGACCAATTATCTTGAGTCTCTGGTGAGATGGCAAATTAGACCAGCTCCAAGGAGCCCTGTGAATGCTACGGTAACCATTGACAGCATTCCGGAGGCTCATTTCTACGACAGCTCTGAACCATTGAAGCGATGTTTTAGACGATTTGAAGAGCACAAAAACATCAACTGAGGAAACTCAAAGTACAGAAGTAGTAAAAAAAAGAGGTCCCAAGAAACAAACATAACTTTATTGTTCAAAGAAACTACAGTGCACCTGCTTGCAACTCTGCTATGTCAGTTAGTATCTGAGCTACAGTATGTTTGGTCCTTCAAAGTCAATCACTCTTTTTAAATAAGAATGAGAAAACACTGGAAAAGTTGGCAAGATTCTCAAGATATTTAATCCTCTATTTTTAACCTCTGTCGGACTCTGACGACCATTCATTCTTGACATGGTGGATACACTGGGGTCAAGGGCTAACAAAGCACAGGAGCCAGTTGCTATGGAAAAAAATAGAAGTCGTTTTGGACAAAACATTGTCGTTTGCGTCACTGCCCCACTGACCAGACTGCGCTTCACTGAGACCAGAGGTATTGTTCTCAGTTTCCCCTCCATAAAAATTTCCTTCCTGAAACCAACTTCCACCACACACACACACACACACACACACACACACACACACACACACACACACACACACACACACACACACACACACACACACACACACACACACACACACACACACACACACACACACACACACACTATTAAAGCTAGGCCAGCTTTTAAACAGTAGGGAGGGTAAGTGGAAATGTTGACATTGCACACATCCGGAGCATTATTAAAACAGGTCTACCTGCACTCCAGTACCCATAACAGACCCTCCCTTAACACATACACACATACATTCCCAATGGATCTTGTTATGTGTACAGTACGTCCTGCCCTGTGCTGGTATTTGCTCAGCGTCCTGTGCAAGTACAACTTTTTTTTTTTTTCTTGTTTTATTCATGCTGCATAAACACAACGTAACATAGGTCTATTGATCCCTGTTGATCGATGGTAATATTCTGACATGCTGTTATGCTGGCTTACTTTCAGCATGTTTTGTTTTCCCATCTGTTTATTTTGGACTTGTCTAGACTCTATGGGGTAAATACAACACCAAAGTGTCTGCCAGAATGGAACAATGAATGTTCAATTTTGATCAATAGTGACAGACAAAGAGAGAGTTTTTGACACTTAAATGGGGTGCTTAGTCGATGTGTTTATATAAAACAACAGGATACAGATTACATAACCAGTGATCCATCTGTGGCCACTGATCTTCCCATGGGGCTGAAATGTGCCTTTTTGTGGGGAGGAGTTCTTTCTGGCACAATGATATTGTCTGACAGCATAGATCCGAAAATATGCTTTTCAGATTTATGGATGTCATGATACCAGAAATGAAGTAGTTGATGCCAACACCGGCCAAATTCCATGATTTAATTCTGACTGATAATAGAAACTTCCTGTATATTTATGTACACTTTTAAAGTATGTGTACAACAATGAAAAACAAGTACCGCAAATTTTTGGGATCATCTATGAGAAAAGTACAATGATTAAAACATAACCTTGCAGAAATCAAGGAGACAAAATCTGATACAAAATAAATTGGTATCAAAAATATTAGAGGACACTATATAAACTTAACACAAAAAGTAAGGAAATTTGCGTCTGGTAGATTATTTACTTGTTGTAACAATAGGCGCTTTCACACCGGAGTACTTTTCCCAGTATCGTTCGGATAGTTTTTGAAATGTTGCATTCACACCAAAAAAAATGGTGAAGCCGCCATTTTATTTGCTGGCATTAGCATTAGTAGCATTAGCATTAGCCCAGCGCACCAACCGAGAGAGACTAACTTATGGCAAAACATGGTGGAGTGATGAGGAGGTATCGGCGTTCTGGCGATTTACTCGGAAGGCTTCAGTCCCAGCTGCTGGGACTCCCAGCAGCTTCTAAGATAAGATAAGATGGTACTTTATTGATCCCAATTTCGGAAATTGTTTAAACCCAAAGCAGAAGAAGAAGTGACGTCATCGGCTTCATTTGCCTAATCCTCCTTCAGGGACTTATTCCTGTGTGAACGCGATCTGCTAAAAAGTTCTGATGAACTAAGTACTGGGAACTAAGTAAGGCAAAGTACTTGGTGTGAAAGCGCCTAATGCTTTGTGGCAATAAATCTTAGGCCATCGGAAAGCATGTTTATTTACCTTCCAAATGGTGCCACATTTGTGAGGAACATGCATAGGAAAGAGCAGCAGAGCTGAGTATGTGTGTTTCGGCCATGAAATTTTTTACAAATCTCCTCTGCCAATGCCAAACAGCTTTTTTTTGCTATTGACTTTTGTTTGATTGAGTTTGGTGGATAGGATGATTGAAGTCTGATGAAACAAGACCTCTTGTCAACAATTTATTTATTAACAATTAATTTAACAAGCACCCTCGGTATCTTGTGGAAGAACCTCTCCTCCTCATGCCGTCACCAGCCTGCTCACACACTGCTGTGGGATGGCATCCCATTCTTCGACCAGCGTTTGTCCCAAGTCAGCCAATGTGGTTGTGTTGGCCACTCTGACAGGAACAGCAGCCCAAGCTGATCCCAAAAGTGTTCAATGGCGTTGAGGTCAGGACTGCAGGCAGGCCATTCCATCCTCTCCACTCCCAAATTCTGGAGGAAGTCTCTGATAATCCTCGCTCTGTGGGGGCGAGCATTGTCATCTTGGAGCATGGAGTACGGTCCCAGACTGTTGAGATTGCTATTGGTTGCAGTATTTCTTCTCGATCATATCTCTCTGCATTGAGATTGCCTCCAATCAAGAAAAGCCTTGTTTTTACAATGAGGGACGTGCCGCCCCACACCAACACACTGCCTCCACCAAAAGATGTTACTCTATCAGTGCAGAAATCAGCAAAGCGTTCTCCGCATCTTCGCCACACTGTGCCCCTACCATCCAAATGCCATAGGCAGAATCTGGACTCATCGCTGAACATAATGTTCCTCTACATGTTGAAGTTCAAGTGCAAGTGTTGCCGACACCAGCGCAAACAGGCCTGACGGTGAAAGGCAGTCATGGCAGGCCTCCTGGCATCCGTACGAGACCGGAGATTGGCTGCTGCTTGTCATTGGCAGAGGAGATTTGTCACATTTTCCATGGCCGCAACCCACATACTCAGCTCTGCTGCTCATCCCACAAATGCATGTTCCTCACAAATGTGGAATAATTCGAAAGGTAAATAAACACGCTTTCCAATGGTATAAAATGTATTGCCAAGAAGCATTGTTACAACAAAGAAATAATCAATATATAATCTATATATCTATATATATATGTATATATATATAAACTTAACAGAAAAAGTAAGGACATTTGTGTTAGGTAGATTATTTCTGTGTATATATATATATACACAGTTGCAAGAAAAAGTATGTGAACCCTTTGGAATTACCTGGATTTCTGCATAAGTTGGTCATAAAATGGAGGAAGCCACTGCTGTCCAGAAAAAACATTGCTGCACGTTTGAAGTTTGCAAAAGAGCACCTGGATGTTCCACAGCACTACTGGCGAAACCAAAGTTGAGTTGTTTGGAAGGAACACACAACGCTATGTGTGGAGAAAAAAAGGCACAGCACACCAACATCAAAACCTCATCCCAACTGTGAAGTATGGTGGAGGGAGCATCATGGTTTGGGGCTGCTTTGCTGCCTCAGGGCCTGGACAGATTGCCATCATCGACGGAAAAATGAATTCTCAAGTTTATCAAGACATTTTGCTGGAGAACTTAAGGCCATCTGTCCACCAATTGAAGCTCAACAGAAGATGGGTGATGCAACAGGACAACGACCCAAAGCACAGAAGTAAATCAACAACAGAATGGCTTCAACAGAAGAAAATACGCCTTCTGGAGTGGCCCAGTCAGAGTCCTGACCTCAACCCAATTGAGATGCTGTGGCATGACCTCAAGAGAGCGATTCACAACAGACATCCCAAGAATATTGCTGAACTGAA
>NW_011335902.1:0-2924 GCF_000735185.1 Notothenia coriiceps
AGGAGTGACTTTTCTCACACAGTTTTGGACAAGGATGCTGTGATTGTGGCCCCATGGTCACTGCTCTGTGTGTGTGTGTGTGTGTGTGTGTGTGTGTGTGTGTCCTCACGTCGATCAGCTGTTTGACCTCAGGTTTCCGCAGGTCGCTGCTGATCTTGGCTGCCAGCAGGACGCAGGTCGCCGCCACCAGCTTCCTGTTCTGCTTGTTGAGGCGGCCCTGCAGCACCAGCTTCTCAAAGTAAACGAAGGACATGGCGATGGTGACCGGCTGCAGGCCGCAGTCCTCACTCATCGCTCGCATCTCCCGCTTCAGACTGAGGGAGAGAGAAAGGGGTTAGTCATATCTGGAGAACTCGTGGGGCTCAGGCTGTAAAATGTTTCTATAAATGTAGATTTCTCTCCTCATTGTTTCTGTGAACAGATCCAAAGGTCCACGTGTCGTCTTCAAACAAACTCCACAAATAAATACAAACATGAACGAACACTTTATTGATTTACAGATCATTCTTTTGTCGTAGTTTCCTCAGTGATGTGAAATATTAAGATGTGTGTGTGTACCTTCGTATCTTGCTGAGCGTCAGCTTGATGTGAGGAAACTTCTCTCTGAACATCTCGTTCATGTTCCTCTTCAGGTCTGAAGGCTTCACGTACTCCACGATGGTCGTCTGCAGAGAGCAGAGAGGAGTCAGTCTGAAGGACAGCGCTGCAGACTTCTAACGGTTACATGAAGGACCCTGAGGCTGGACTCAGACTGCAGAGTGGCCGTGAGAGGGTCCACTCTGCAGCATGTCAGCGGGACATAATGGAGGGACGTATCTCCAACAGTCCATCATTTCACAGGTCAAATGAAATCAGCCCTGTCCTGAATATCTTAAACACAATAAGAACAGAAAGTCCTGTGTTCACATGCACTCCAGTGTGTGGAAGGCTTTCTGAGAGCTGCAGCTACTCTGTGTTTTCCTCCAAATCAATCATAGATTTTCCAAAATAGCAACTGGTTATTTTTGTGTCCAAAGACTAAAGGATTCTTCAGCTCTAGGTTTTCTCTTCACATCGTCTTTAAGAACTGAGCTGAGTGAATAAAGTGTCCTTGTTGATTATTGACCTGCACGTAATCACACTTAGAGAAAAGAGCGATCTCTCACCACGTATGAAGCGAAGATCAGGACCCTCTTGTGTCGGCCACACGGCCACTGAGGGTCACTGAGGAGGTTCGGGTCGTACTCCACCACCTCCTCCACACCTGCACACACACACACAGTTAATACATGGGACACACACACACACACAGTCAATACATGGGACACACACACAGTCAATACATGGGGGACACACACACACACACTTTGTTTCCTGCCCCTCAGGTGTGTGTGTGTGTGTGTGTGTGTGTGTGTGTGTGTGTGTGTGTGTGTGTGTGTGTGTGTGTGTGTGTGTGTGTGTGTGTGTGTGTGTGTGATAAAGACGTACTGGGCTCTGGTGCCACGCTGTTGTTCAGACGGGCGGGGGTGAAGGTCCTCTGCCCATTGCCTCGGAAACGGGACTGGGGGGTCTGAGCAGTGTCCAGCGTCCCCCCACTCTTCAGCCTCACCAGGGCGTTGGTGGGGAACAGGAACTGGGCGTACGACACTGTCTGAGGGGGGACGAGAGAGAGAGAGAGAGAGAGGGAGAGAGGGTTCAGATTGTTGTTATCTTAAAGTTCTCCGATCATGCAAAAATCACTTTTATGTATTTTCTACATCACCATGTGTCCCCGGTGTGTCAGGAGACTCACAGAGTGATGTCTTCTCTACATCACCATGTGTCCCCGGTGTGTCCCCGATGTGTCCCCGGTAGGGCTGCACGATATTGAAAAAAACTGACATTGCGATTTTTTCCCCCCTGCGATATATATTGCGTTTTTTTTAACTATATTTAACCGGATGAAGGTATTGTCCTCCTGTGCGGTGTTTTGATGGTCTGCAAACTAGCGGGGCGGGGCCTGCTGTGCTCTGATCAAGAATGATTGTGATTGGTGGTTTGCTGCCCCGCTAGTTTGCAGACCATCAAAACACCGCACAGGAGGACAATACCTTNTTTTAGGACGTGTGATATTAAGTAGGTACATTAACTCAAACACGTTGTGTTACAATTATTTTGCTGCTTGCTACAAAAGGAAAACTTGCGCGGCTCTCATGTCAGGGGTACTTGAGTGAGTGACATGCAGGCTCTGCATGAACAGCAAACCACCAATCACAATCATTCTTGATCAGATCAGTAGTTTGCAGACCATCAAAACACCGCACAGGAGGACAATACCTTCATCCGGGATGAAGGTATTGTCCTCCTGTGCGGTGTTTTGATGGTCTGCAAACTACTGATCTGATCAAGAATGATTGTGATTGGTGGTTTGCTGTTCATGCAGAGNCACGTGTTGGTGTGTGTAGAACTTCCCCTTGATTCCATTGGCTCTAGCCGGTTATAAAGAGATTTCATTCGTCAAAATCGACCAAGGGGGGCCAGAGATAGGTCAAATCCACCCAAATGACCCCAGAAGTGGGTTGTTTTTGCTAAATCTCTCTAAAAAGGTCAAATATCACTTGTTTTGCATCAATCTTGATACAGGGTACTTATTATATGTTGTACTTTGGATTCCTAAAGCTTTTAGTCTACTAACCCATCATCCAAGGGTAGTTTTCACTATAAGTACAAAATATCTTTTGGACGGACACTATAATTAACAGTTTTTTACCATGTTCAATCTGAATTTTCTTTAAAATAAAAAACATCTATTGATTCTGACTCTTCTACATCCAACTCACAGGTTTATCATTACTTTGAGAAAAAAGATGATTAATTTAACCCTTTTAGGGAAGATATGGTCATTTGTTCTGGGAATGTCATTTTGGAGCCTGAGACCTGGAAACAGGCTCAGTGCTTAAGTAGGT
>NW_011335902.1:8544-15526 GCF_000735185.1 Notothenia coriiceps
CACCACACACACACACACACACACACACACACACACACACACACACACACACACACACACACACACGACACACACACACACACACACAGACGTCACACACACACACACACACACACACACACACACACACACACACACACACACACACACACACACACACACACACACACACACACACACACACACACACACACACACACACACACACACACACACACACACACACTTCCCGCAAGTTGTGACGACTACGATATAAAAACAACCCTGATAAAAGAAAGTACAGCAACGCCTTATTTCACAGGTCCGTTAAATCTTACCATGATATATAATACATTCAATTAAATAAATACAAATAAAGAATAACAGACGTGTAAAATAAAGCGTTACCACGACTACCACATGCCGTACCGTCAGCAATATCAAAGCGTATCTGAGTCTGCAGCTGATCCATCGTTTCTCTACGTGAGACAGAAACACTGCGGTTACAGACAGTGCTGTCCCTCTGTCCCTCTGTCCCCTCTCCATCAAACAGTTCACCTTACATGGAAAATAGAGTCCGGGGTGGACGGATGCAGCGCGAGAACATCCTGTACGTACGGAGGCCGACAGGTGCAGCGTGAGAACATCCTGTATGTACGGAGGCCGACAGGTGCAGCGCGAGAACATCCTGTAAGCACGGAGGCCGACAGGTGCAGCTGCGCTACAGCGGCACAAAACACTGCCATTCAGAAAGGATGCAGACATAGAAACACAACTGCTCCAAAAAACACAAAGAGACATCTTCAGCAACTTGAGGACACATGCAGCGTCACTCTTTAGTGTCCCCTGTTCTCCCAGCTGTGTGCGTCACTCTTTAGTGTCCCCTGGTCTCCCAGCTGTGTGCGTCACTCTTTAGTGTCCCCTGGTCTCCCAGCTGTGTGCGTCACTCTTTAGTGTCCCCTGGTCTCCCAGCTGTGTGCGCCACTCTTTAGTGTCCCCTGGTCTCCCAGCTGTGTGCGTCACTCTTTAGTGTCCCCTGGTCTCCCAGCTGTGTGCGTCATTCTTTAGCGTCCCCTGGTCTCCCAGCTGTGTGCATCACTCTTTAGTGTCCCCTGGTCTCCCAGCTGTGTGCGTCACTCTTTAGTGTCCCCTGGTCTCCCAGCTGTGTGCGTCATTCTTTAGCATCCCCTGGTCTCCCAGCTGTGTGCGTCATTCTTTAGCGACCCCCTGGTCTCCCAGCTGTGTGCGTCACTCTTTAGTGTCCCCTGGTCTCCCAGCTCTGCGCATGTCTCCTCAAGTTGCTGAATGTTCTCTAAACGCTGCATGTGTTGTTGTTGAAGATGTTTCTTCATGTGGAACATTTGGGTTTTTATATCTGCATCCTTTCTGAAGCTGTGTTCTGGGTCGTTGTAGCGTGTTTGCGCCTGTCGGCCTCCGTACTTAATAAATCCTACAGTGTTCACACACGCTCTGCATGGAGGTGTGTTGAACAGACGGCCTGTAAACACAAATCTCTTTTTTTTGTTCTAACTTACTTTTACAAAAACAGATCAGAACCAGGAATGTTGTAAATCCCACTAACGTGAAAACGCTCGGAGCCTTTTCACCGATAATCACATTTCCTACTGTTTTTTACATTCAACTCAAATGTTGCTTTTTCAGGCGTGAAGCGGAGACTCCTTCAACATCAAGGGATCACGATCAGTGAGTTCTGATTGTGTATTTAATGTGTACACGCTCTCACTCATAGGGCTGCAACTGAGTCTGTTTTCATTATGGAATCACCCGCAGACCATGAAATCCTATCATATCATCGAATTGTATTATCATATTGTAAACTAATCGTTTAGACAGAAAAAGAGGGACTAGGACACTTCAATTTGACTTTTAATTGTGCAAATTAAATATTTCACCATGTATTCTGGTTACAGTCACTTTTAATGAAACACACCTGTGAACCTGGATGGTGAAAATGACCAGAAGACGTGCTGAAGAAAAGCATCTTGCACAGAAATGGCAATACTTCAAAGTCAAATTGAAAGGCTGTCCTTCTTACTTTCCTCTTGAGGATTCACCGCCTTTAAATTATGGTTTGACTCCAAAACTGTGTCCTGTAAATGTTTGTAATGATTTTAAAACATATTTTTGAAATATTATAATTAAGGGTGGCTAACTGTAGCTCACCCACAGCGAGCTTTATCACGTGCACAAGAAAAAGAGTCTTGTTGCAACCCTACATCTGGTCCAGTTCTATAGATACTCCTGCATGTTCAAGGCCGTCTCTGTGAGAGGATGTGCAGCTGATCACCCCCTTCCTGTACCACCTCCTGTACCACCTCCTGTACCCCTTCCTGTACCACCTCCCGTACCACCTCCTGTACCACCTCCTGTACCACCTCCTGTACCACCTCCTGTACCCCTTCCTGTACCACCTCCCGTACCACCTCCCGTACCACCTCCTGTACCACCTCCCGTACCACCTCCTGTACCCCTTCCTGTACCACCTCCTGTACCACCCCCTGTACCACCTCCTGTACCCCCTCCCGTACCACCTCCCGTACCACCTCCTGTACCACCTCCTGTACCACCCCCTGTACCACTTCCTGTACCCCTTCCTGTACCACCCCCTGTACCACCTCCTGTACCGCTTCCTGTACCACCTCCTGTACCACTTCCTGTACCACTTCCTGTACCGCTTCCTGTGCCACCTCCTGTACCACTTCCTGTACCGCTGCCTGTACCACCCCCTGTACCACTTCCTGACCTGAGAACTGATACAGTAACCAGGAATATGCACCATCACCATCAGACAACACCACACAGCACTTTGCTTCTGTAAAAAAAAACAATAAAAAGGGACACCACACTCCGTCGCTTCCTCCGCCCGTTTGTCTCCGAGAGAAACGCGGCGAGAGTCTTTATTCCACACGGCGGCGGTGAGTTGAGTTGAGTCTGATCTCATTGAAGGCGTCACACCGTGGTCTCGTACTCCATCACCTCTTTGGGCGTGGCCAGGCAGCGGTACTGGATCCGGGGCGTGACGGGCGCCGCACTCTCCAGCACGAGGATGGTTTTACGCAGCCGGCGGTCGATGAAGTGAGCGTCCCAGGCCGGGTACTTCTTCCTGGGCAGATCTATCCGGATCACGGGCCCCTCTGTGCGCGGGGAGAGGCTGGGAACCGGAGCCTGGACCCCCCGCTGAGGCCGAACCTGAAACACGTCTCCGTCCACCCCCGAATAATCCGGCCCTTTAGTCCTCTGCAGGGTTCTGGGGGGGCTGCTAACCACGTCCGGCGGGAGGCTAACCGCCGGGGAAGCTAGCAACTCCGCGGGCAAATCCTCCTTCTCCACGACCGGCCGCCACCCCGACACGGGCCCGTCGGGGTGCAGCAGGCAGTAATAAACACACATGAAGAAGCTGCCCAAAGCGTAGCTGCTGGACACGACGCACACCATGGCGACGGCGTAGGATTCCGAGGAAGAGGGGCCTCGGTAAAGGTACCAGGCGGCGGTGAGGAACACGTTCTCCAGCAGAACCGTCAGGCTGTAAGGCAACGCAGGTTTATTCATACAGAACCTTTCAACACAAGGATATTCAAAGTGCTTTACAAACATGGAAGACATTAAGAGCTTAAAGGTCCCCTATCATCCTGTTTCTCATCAATATATCACAGGTCTCAGATATATCCAGAGCCTGTCTCTGATTGGCTGAAACACCAAAAAGATCATTGCAGCATTACCCATAATCCCCTCTGTTTCAGCCCTGTTTCCAAAGTGCTGATTCTCTCTCTGTTACTTTAGATGAAAATAAGGAGCCCCTCCCCACGCCCCTCTGAGAGAGATTTGGTTACAAAGAACTCAATGGAGCTCAAGGAGGAGATTCAGGTGATAAGGGGGGGGGGGTTTCCTTACATAGAGGGGACACATGTTGATGTAGAAGAGACATGAAGAAGAGGGGACACATGTTGATGTAGAGGAGACATCACAAAGTGCATTTTGCATGATAGGTGACCTTTAACCCCCATAAGGACACCACGTAGGGGACTTGAACCTGTAGATCAGCAGCCGGCAGCGGTTGCGGCCCTCCCTCACGCTGAACCAGCAGAAGATGTAGACGATGCCCACCATCATGTTGTAGATGATCTCCTCCCACTTGGACATGCAGAAGTCCGTCTCGCCCTGGATGATCCAGAAGGTCATGACGCACCAGTGCGCCACCACGAAGATGCCGAAGTAGAGCGGGAACACGGAGGCGAACAGAGCAAAGGCCAGCGTGCGGGCTCCGATGGTGAAGAGGTGCCACAGGATCTGCACCAGCACCGCCTTGTAGCTCATCGGCAGCTTATCGTCCCGCGAGTCCCGCAGAACCTTCTGATACGAGGCCACCATCCAGGACAGGGAGACCAGGGAGGCCGAGGCTGAGAGACCTGCAGAGACAACAGGAGTTACAGAGGAGGAGGAAACATGGCTGTGCCCCAAAAGGAAATGTGTATTTATTGTAGAAAATGTTTGCAAAGTAAAAATGTTAGTCCCATTTGGCCCTCTGTGAGTTCTGGAGAATCACCGGCATTCCTCCAAACATCACCATTTCAGCTGCACACTGAGAGGCGGCAGCACTGAGAGGAACTGTGGGTTCTTACTCGCCAAGTTCAGATACCTTTGATCAGGTTAAGGCATTGTGTCCCCCTGTGTCTCAGTGCTGCCGAAACGCACCAGAAGGACACTCAGGGACTTATTTTATCAGGGGAATTCATGTTTGCAGTCCACGATAAGCGGTCGTACGCATGTCGAGATGTTTCTGTGCTCAAGTCCCCTGTTTTCAATGAACACGTCTTTAGGCACGATGGCTGTGCTGACAGTAACCTGGTGATTGGACGTCTGCATCGGTTTTGTGATCACATTTTTTATTTATTCAAGCAGAAACACAGAATAACGTGGTACAAGACACATACATACCCCGTGAAAGAACATACAAACAGTTCCCTTACAAAACTAACTAAAATGAAACCCCACCCTCCCAGGACCCCCGTGGGCCGGATGAAGTGGCACCAGGCAGTTCAGAGTTAGACGTCTCCATGGATGAAGCAGAGCATGAAGTAATAACCTCAGATGTGTGTGTAGCTCGCGGTGCAGCAGCTCGTGTGGTCAGCGGATCTGATGCAGGTCAACTGAGGGCTCGGTCCTCGGCTCTCAGCCGGCACTTACATCACTGATGCTCGGTAAACAGGATGAAGCTTTGATGTTTTAACGACTCCCTGCTGAGCCCTCCTGTCTCCAGACGTCCACTAACTGAGCCAGGCTGCTTCCAGTCAGGAGCCTCTCTTCTGCTTCTTAGACCAGGAGCTTCACCTCCGTCTCCTCAAAGAAATGCAGTCGACTGACCCTTAGTTCACCAAGATGTTTGTATGTGATGACCACTGCGTGTTGGTGATGCTGAATCCAGGAACGTATAACCGTCCACTTGTTTCAAGGGTTTCAAGTCCTCGAGGTAATATGGAGTCCTTTTTATCCATTCAGTTTTAAGGTGAACCCTGGCTGCCAAACAAACCCCACAGAATAGATTTGATGGTGGCCTGAACAATTTATTACTCCTAAATATTCAATCCATCATCATCTGCAAACATTCCCTACACTCTTAAAGGTCCCATGTCATGCTTCTGGTTCTGACCCGTCCCCTTGTGTTCTGTAGCTTCTGCATGTAAACGGTCTGCAGACTCACAAACCCTCAAAGTACTCCCTGTAAGGAGTAACACTCTAACACAGAAAATACCTCCCCAGAACGCCTCGTTGGAGATTTCTCATTTACTTCCTGGGTATCGCTACGTAGGGATACCCAGTAGCCACGCCCAGAGCTATGGCCGCACCCTCTGCCAGGCTTTCACGAAACAAAGCTTCCCAAACCTTTCAGGATTAATGCCGGATATGTACAGCGTAGGGCGCTGAAGAACGATGCTGTTCCTACTTTGTTTGGACCAGCGGGAGATTCGGGGACACAACCTGTAAGTATTCATTGTTGTTTGTGTATTTATGATGTTTAAAACAAACAAGGTATCTACCACGACTGTTTGAATGGGTAAACGTTTTTCAGGCTGCTACGTTGAAATGCTCTCCGCAGACCCATGCTCACAGCGTTATCAACCTTTTTCTTACTCGATATCAAGCCACACTTATTGTTTTTACTTCGGCTGTGAGTGTGTGTGTGCTCAGGATGAGTTTAGCTTGTTCAAACTGTATCGCCGACACGGAAGCCTGTCCGCTCCTCACAGCAGCTTCTCACTGCTCGTGAGGCTCACAGCCTCACGAGCAGCTGTACGTCGCTCGACCAATCAGAGCACAGTGGGCTCACGGGGTGGGGGGGGCAGGAGCTCCACCAAGCCGTGTAGGACAGAGAGTGAATACACACACTATACAGAGATGCTGGATGAGAAACCAATGTGAGTTTGGAACATTGAACAATGTGAATCTATTCTAGTAGACCTCAACAATGGAATTATGATCAGTAGAAATGGCCATGACACGGGACCTTTAAGGCGAATAATACCCAGCTTCATATCGTGTCTAAATCCCCTCCATTAATGAGGTTATTTTCCTCAATCCAAAACAGCCTCATCTCCAAACAGATCAAGATCTTTTGGAGACGAGGCTGCACTACCACTTGTTTTTCCAAAACCAACACAAAATGAAAGTTAGTGCAGAGTTGGTTTAAAAACTGCTTCAAAAACGTCTGGACATCAAACGCAGATTCTCAGAAGTGAAAACTCATGATCTGAAGGAGTTTCTGCTCTGCTGGGACTCAACAGGACTGAAGCTGAGCAGCTCTGAGTCCAGACATCAGAGGGGAATCTCTCTTACCTCTAAATGTTAAAACCCGATACATCCAAGGCTGCTGTGTGAAGCCCGGTCTCACATAAACACAGTGGGCCGTCAGCAGGGCCTTCTCTGCTGGCCCTCTATGTGCGTCACTCTTTAGTGTCCCATTGTTTTTGCACCTGTCGGCCTCCGT
>NW_011335903.1:0-2619 GCF_000735185.1 Notothenia coriiceps
TAACTATAAGCTTTATCAAAAAGGAAGGTCTTAAGCGCACTCTTAAAAACGGATAGGGTGTCTGCCGTCCGAAACACAAACTGGAAGCTGATTCCACAAAAGTGGAGCTTGATAAGAAAAGGCTCTGGCTCCCATTGTACTTTTAGAGACTCTAGGAACAACCAACAACCCTGCAATCTTGGAACGCAATGCCCTAGTAGGACAGTAGGGTATAATGAGTTCTTTAAGGTAAGATGGCGCCTGCCCATTAAGGGCTTTGTAGGCGAGAAGAAGAATTTTAAATTCTATCCTGTGTTCTATAGGGAGCCAGTGTAAGGCAGCCAGAACAGGAGTAATGTGGTCCCTTTTCCTAACTCTGGTTAGTACACGAGCTGCAGCATTTTGAATCAACTGAAGAGACTTAACTGACTTCTTGGTACACCCTGATAATAAGGAGTTACAATAATCCAGCCTTGAAGTAACAAATGCATGGACTAGTTTCTCTGCATCGTTTTGAGGCAAGATATGCCTGATTTTTGCAATGTTACGTAGATGGAAGAAGGCGGTCCTTGAAATTGATTTTATGTGGGTGTTAAAGGATAAATCCTGATCAAATATAACACCAAGATTCCTTACAGTCTCACTGGAGGCCAAATTAATGCCATCCATAGTTAGTATATCTTTAGATAATTTGTTTCGTAGATTCTTCGGGCCAAGTACAATAACTTCAGTTTTGGTCGTGTTTAACATCAAAAAAATTAAGGTCATCCACGTTTTTAAGTCCTTGAGGCAGTCTTGAATTTTATTTAGATGATTAATTTCATCAGGCTTGATTGATAAATATAGTTGAGTATCATCCGCATAACAATGAAAGTTTACAGAATGATTCCTTATAATATTCCTATAATTCCTATAATATCCTATTAGGATATTTCTTCTAATTACATCTTTAATGTTTGATATTAGACCATATAACTTGTGTATTCATCAGGATGCATTGGTTTGATTGTTCGGTCTGTGTCAGTGTGATTATCTTTTGTTTTTATTGTTTAATTTTGGGGACATTTCTTGTTAATATAGAAAAGTCTCTCCCTGCAGAATCCTGACAGACTCAAGTGTGGGCTTCTTAACGTTTACAATCCCAAACTGATACATGAGGCCACAGACTACCATTTGATAACATGTGATATCAATAAACCACATCAGAGAAGACTCTCTCCTTTCATTCCTCTCAAAGATGGGTTAAATTCCTGGAAAGCAACACTAAAAGCAGAGTAAATCATCCGATCAGCTACCAGACGATGAATTTGAACTATTTCTCAATGCTGCGACTCCCAGGTGTCACCGAAGGTCCCTGGGTCCCATTTCAGGATCTGCAGCGGTGCACTGCATGTGAGTCAGGCATGATCTCTCAAACACAAACATTTACACGGCCGGATGAAAAGTGTTTGTTTTATTCTCTCTTCATTTACCCGGGAACAGTTGCAAAGTAACTGTTTGTATCCACTTTCTGTGGCCAGTACACACAGTGAGAATGATCTAAATCAAGTCTAGTTATATTCCTATAAGGATTCACAGGGAAGCCTAACCCTTACAATCAAACACATATCGCTTTTTACACATATAGTGTCCTCTGAAATAATGTTTTTTTATATTAGGTTGCAGTGTCATGGTAAGGTTTCATGATCCGTATCGCTTGAGTTTGATGAGCTATAATGTGAAGCTGCTGCAGGGATCAGGCACTTTACGAGAGGAGTCAGGAAACACTTGTAAATCTGATGTTTATTGACACGTTTATTATTGACATGTTCTCACTTACTGAAACACTCCATTTGGTTTATGCGAGGCGGGCACCTGTGTAAAGCGAGGTGTAAGGATATGATGCGAATTACACCACGGTCTTGCGATGAATGTTTAACGCTAGAACCGCCAGAGGTCGCTGTATAACTTAGATCCTCCAGAAAAACGCAGGCAAAAATCCTTGATTATGCGATTAAACATGCAGGGTTTTTATGTGATTTTATGCGCTGAAATTGCGGGAAGTTGCGAAATATGCGGAAATTTGTGAAAAAGAATAGTTTTTTTTTAAATATTGGGCTGTCTTATTTATTTTCTCTCACACACAACCTGCCACTAACGTTAAACCCCTTTCCTATTAAATTAAACACATTCAATGTTTATTTATTGTAAAAGCAATTGGGATATCACACTCTCTCTCACACACACACACACACACACACACACACACACACACACACACACACACACACACACACACACACACACACACACTTCTCCGCCTCATTCTGTTTTCATTTACTCGTTCGTTATCTGACCAGCTTCAATCTTGTAGGCTACTCACTTCGTTTATTATAGCCCTCGAAAGGGTTTTGGAGGTTGATGCCTCGGTGAACCTGAGTTGTTTGGCTTTCTTGTCCGCAGCAGCAGAAAGCATTTTCGAATGTTTGAATGAATCAAAGTGGGTCGTCACCGTCGACTTTCTCTTATGCTCCAACACACAGTTGCACGGGGTGCTAGAATAGTTTCCCCCCACTTTTTGCCCGGTCTTTAGTAGAAATGTTCGTCGGTAGATGAGATGGATTAGATTTTTTCATCTTGGTGTTTTCTCTATCGTGTGAG
>NW_011335904.1:0-1990 GCF_000735185.1 Notothenia coriiceps
TGGATTTAAATCAAGAACTATGATTTATTGTGTTTGTTAGTGTGAAGGAATCCCCATTTGAAGCTTTTGGGGGTTTTCCCTTTCCTGTACTGTGTTATATTGGTTTTTGTGCATGTAAATGGTCTGCAAAGACTAAAATCCCAAAGTTCACACACTCGCACACTGACTTAGTTTGTTTTGAAAATACACTTGAATAAGCATCATTTGTGGCATATTATCTATATTTCGACCTTCTCTTTCGGTGCAGTTTTGTAACCTTATATATCTGCAAGTATTAAGCATGTTTAAACTGCAGCAACATAAAATATCTCTTATTTCTGAAACTGTCTAAGTGTTATTTAGTAACAGTTTAGTGTCCATGAGGCTCTTAAATGCTACTAGAAGCTTTTCTTTGTTTACAGAAACATTTTCTATGTGCGCTCATTATTTCTTAAGTCGCTATATTAAGAGCTGTACTTACAACGAAAAGGACTTATGAATTATTGATTTGCTGGGCCTCATGCTGTTGTTTTATTTGTTTGTGGGAGTCTGGTGTGTTTTCTGAAAACACTGAGTCATCAGTAACGAGCTGTAGTGTAGGCGGTAAAAGAGCCACTACTAGGAATCCTCCCTTTTGATTACTACTTGCTTCAAGCCCTGTACAAAGTTAGTTAGAACAATTTGAAAGCAATAATTATCATGGCAGAAGGCTTTTAGAAAAAAATGCTTCTGGCAGCTCCCATTTTCCAGGAAATTTAGTATTTAGTTAGCAACGGAAAACAATGTAATCGGTCTGCAACTGTCCGTGTTTTGAAGATATTTCCTCCCTGCTTTAATTTGGATTCAACAAACTGAAAGCACATGCTCTTAGTGTTTCATGCAGCTAAACACAAGGTGATGCAATGTTTATGTCAGCTTCACACAAAGAGAAACCCAGAGGAGCTTCTGAACACCAATGGCTTGTGAAGCAATACAAAAGTAAACAACCAAAAAGGCCTAAATACTGCAGTTTTCAGGAATAATTGGGAGGTTTCCTGGCTATTTCAAAGCTGCTTTATTTGCTTCCCTGCCCACTATTCTGCACTACATGCTCTACATCAGTGGTTCCCTACCTGGGGGGCGCGCCACCCTTGGGGGGGCGCCAAAGATCGCAGGGGGGAAGCCAGGCCTCAGATGATTTGAGGCCAAATATCATATTTAGACTTTTTTTTAAATTATAATTAGGGCCGGGACTTTAACGCGTTAATTAAGATTAATTAATTACACAAAAATTAACGCATTTTAATCGCACTTATTTTTGCACCGCGGAACGTTTCTCACTGGATGAGTTTCAGGGGTACCGATTATACTGGAGCACCAACTAACGTTCATGACTTCAGACAACAACAAACCACAGTGAACAATAGTCTAACATGAACGAAGAAGCTGATGAGACCGCTTTGGTTGGCCCCGTGAATGGGACATTTTGTTTTAAAAAACGGACGGATGGAAGCGTCAATAAGAACACGGTTGTTTGCAAATTATGCAAAAAGGAATTTGCATATCACCGCAGCACATCAAGCCTCAAGTATCACCTCAATGCAAAACATATAGCAGCTAGCGTGGAAGCTAGCGTGGACGTTAGCCCGACTCGGAGTACAAGGACCCACACCCAATTCGCGTTGATCAAACAGTGGCCTATGCAACAGAGAGATTTTATTTTTCATCAGGATATTGGAAGAATAGGAGGGATTGAGGTCAATCACTGGCACTTTTTTTATTTTATTTTAAATGGTACAGTACACTTTATGTTGAACTATTTATTATGTTGTTGGTGAACTGGCACTTTATGTTGAACTGTTTATTGTTTTGGCCAAGGTTATTGAGAGAGTTGGACTGAAATGTATTAGATTTTTTAAATCAACTGTTGGTAAATCAACAAAGTCTGTTATGGCCTCTGAAGCAACAGAGAGGTGTTTTCTAATAAGTCAGGGTTCCAATGTTCTGAATGTACTTGAAAAGTATTGTGTTA
>NW_011335905.1:0-3331 GCF_000735185.1 Notothenia coriiceps
TAGCACAATTGCATACAAACGTTGAGGGATTTTAAGATTCTGAAGTCTTCGTTCTAAGTAGAAAATACCATGGATAATTTACAAAGGCTTTAAAAAGACAGCAGGAGCCCAAGACAATTATAAAACGTGTCATTATTTCAGTACAGTTCAATTGGTTTTATTTTCATAAACGGTTATCAACCGTTAGTGCCAAAGCAGTAGGCTACAATATATTAATTATTGCTGTAGACTACAACCACTACTTGTTTAGCTAGCATAAACTCAACAAAGATAGCGTTAGCTGGCTAACTGACGTTATTTTGCCGCTAAACTGCACAATATAAAACGGTGGTCTTCAAAGCGGATTTAATCATCAATCACAATGATAATATTCAAAGTAATACTGGGCAAGTAATGGGCAAAACTTACCGTTGATTGACGCGCCATGTCAGCGGACTGGTAGCGACACAACCGTTAGCCCCGCAGTCAAGCCTCGTCGTTCTGATAGCTCCACCCCTTCGCTCCAACCCCCAACCCTCCCTCCCCCCACATCTACAGCTGATCTACAGGTGAAAATTACTTTTGCGACACATTTATCGCAAGAAGTGTAGCAAAAGTCAAGAGCGCAGATTCGTCGATTTATACTGCCACAGAGCAGATTCGTCAAGTTGTAATGACTGATTTGAGAGGTTGTAATAACCAAGTTGCAGTTGTAATGGAAAATATATTTAAAAAATATGTATTTTTCTGCTAGTGAATATTTCATCACTAAGTTCATTTTTTTTCTACAAGCTACAAAACTTTTTTTTTTCTTCTGTGACTTCAAATTTGGTTCACAGTTACGTGGATATTTTATACAAGTGTACATTTGGATCACAGTTACGTGGATATTTTATACAAGTGTAAATGTATGCACACAAGCTCAGATTTTTTTTTCTGCAAGTGCTCACATCAGGTTTTACACGCTCTCGCATTTTGCACAATATCTACCTTCATACTGTCTCACAGTTTTGACAGATTCAGAATTTGAGTTTTTGCTAAAGCTCGTGTAATCACAGAACTCCTACAGGAACAGTCCTTGGGGTTTTATTTAATTAGGCAGCAATCTGCGCTGGAAGAAGAAAAGTGTAACAATTCTTCATCAGACAGAGAGGAAACAGAGAGGACAGGTGGGATGAGAAGGTGTTGGAATCATCAGAATAATCTGACAATCGATATGTTGTGAGTGTTTAGGGGAAAGGCGGTTTTACAAAAGCCTTGAATAACGATCTTTATCTGAAGCTCGGTTTATTTATTTATGATGTGGAGTTGTTTCAAAGGAAGCATTGATATTCATGCCACGACTGGACTGGACTTCCATCGCTCTTATCTGACTCTGTCTCTCCTCTCACACTCCCTTAGCTTTCCCTCCTCTCCCACTCTTATTCATTTCACCACACGCCCTCACAATGATCATCCCCCACCCACCCCCTCCTCTAAATTCCCACAGAGGGAAGTCTGACCACACATTGTAAATATTTTATAGAAGCTCTGAAAAATCAATGATTTCAAAGGAGAAATAGAGTTAAAAGGAGCGATGGAAGAAAGATAAGTATGTGGAGCAGAGGGAGAGACGTGTCGAAAGAGGTAAAGAGGGAAAGGAGGTCGACACTGAGGAGAGAACCCTGAAAGGCCAGTTTCTCCCTCAAGACCCCGGCTATTATTCATGAGGTAGAAGTGAGGAGAAACATTAGAAAATGAGGAATGTTCAGCAATAAAAAACACATACAAGCCATAATATGCAGCACTGCAAAACACCAAAAAATGAATATTCGAGAAGTTTACAAGTATTATTATTACTATTATTATATTTATTACATCATGCAGTCCTCAGTCGTCAATTGGCATAACCAGCATAACCTCACCTGGTTTAAATCTCTCCAACTGACATCCATTCATCTCCACCAACAACTGCAAATCCATAGCCTTCACGTATGGTGTCCCCCAGGGCTCTGCACTTGGTCCTCTGTTCTTCATCACCTACATCGTCTCACTTGGACCAATCCTCAACCACCATGACCTCCGGTTTCACTGTTACGCTGAAGTCACCCAGCTCTACTTCTCTACTAAAACTATTCCTGCACCCACACAATGCCAGCTCTCTCACAACCTTCAAAAACAGCCCTACGAACTCACCTGTTCTCTCTTGTTTTCAATGTATAATCCTCAACCCCACCCCCTTCTTCTACTTAGCTCAGGACTGTTTTATTATATATTTTATTTCCTTATATTTTCTTGTAATGCATCTTTGAGCTCTGGGAAAAGCACATCTCCAGAATGTTGGAAATAACATAACGCTACAACAGTACTCTAAACCTCCAAATTGCACACTAAACAAACCATATGAGCCACATGTGATTGGTCAATGTGAATGAGTGGGTGGAGACTAAAGCAGAGCTGGAAGCAGAGTGCATCATGTGGACAGAAGGATAACTCACTGTGAAGTGAAGAGTGTTGCTCTCTCTTCTGGCTCTTTAAACAGGACACATGGTTGATAGAACAACTTCATATGTCAGACTGTGCGACCTTTAGAAATACATATGAATTATTAATGCAGCTTTAAGGTTAGGAAATTATTGTGCTTGGTTAGCAGTCATCTCCCAGTATTGTGCAGTCTCCAAGTCACTTTGTTATCCCATCCACCTGACCTCCACCATGAGACTGTTTGCTGTACGGAAATATAATATTAAACATAGTGTTGGGAGTGTAACGCAACTACTTTTTGCGGTAACTAATAGCGTTACTAGTTACCTATTCCCATTAAGTAACGCCGTTATAGTTACTGTGATTTAAATGAGTGCGTTACTGTGTTACATTATGTGATGGAACTGAACCGAATCTCCCTGCGGATGTAATTTACAGGCGAATATAGCGATGTCCTCTCACAGCACCATGGAAAAGTGAAAGTAACCAGAGAGGAGTCATGATTGGTTAACGCGGGGTAACATTTCAGGGTAACCCAATCAGAGACAGAGTTGGGCGGGTCTTGCCTTATGGGGAACATACACAGACACACAAACACTTGCTAATGCTGACACACACACACACACGGCAACGTACCACCAGCACACACAAACACAATGGCAGATGCAAGTATCAGCGAGAGCAGCAGCGCATTTACAACTTGGAAATATAACAACTATTTTCAATTTGTGGGGATAAAGGACGCACAAAATATTACGGTAAACTGTGTGCAGGACCGAAAGCATTGTCCACATCGAATAACAGCAATGCCAATCTCCTGAAGCACCTAACTAATGTACATGGGGCTATAAAACTAGTCGCCAAAGACCCCACCGTCTCAACCACCGGC
>NW_011335906.1:0-1303 GCF_000735185.1 Notothenia coriiceps
AATAAAAAACAAATCTAGAATTTTGCATTTGGGACTTTATTTTAGCTTTTTGTTGTTGTACCGAACCCGTACCAAACCGTGACCCCCAAACCGAGGTGCATACCGAACCGTCAATTCTGTGAACCATTACACCCCTACAACTTTATGATACTTACATGTTTTGTTCAGCAGGATAATCTCAACATGTTTACACCACTTTATGATTGTTGAAGCATAAATACAATCACCAGTAAAAAGCTGACTTTAAAAATGTATAAAGGAACTACATCAAGGTCAAATGGCTGTGTATCACCACGTTAAACCAAAGGCGGACTTGTGCCCGTTAGTAGTCTCATTTAGTCACTTGTTAGTAACCGCTGTTTTTATGATATATAGAATCTTCGGACTGCCGTTTGTGTTTTCACTGACAAATGTTATGTTGTAGAAAAAAAAAATATATATATAAATATAAAAATGTCCTAAGCTTGTGTTAACCTTATACCTTATTTTAGGAATCTAACCAAAAACACACCCAATAAATGTTGACTTCGAAACGACAACCGGAAGCAAAGTTATTTCTGGGATTTTTGGACTCATTCCTGCACCACTCTATAAGGCAAAGGACCTACGTTTTTAAACTACTGCGGGGCATTGAATAAGCATAATTCCCATTATGGCTTGAGATAACTGGTGCAAACTAGAGGCTCAATGTCTTACTTTGTCTTTCTTGTCCTTCTTTTCTCCTCTCCCCAAATATGCACTGACATTTGCAGCTTTCATATAAATCAGCTTTACATTTTTATATATCTTTGAATGCTTTGCATTAAATTCCTAATTTTGTAACACACTCCGTTCATCTTCTTTTTTCTCACCTATTTCCTTCCTTGAATGCCAATATGTACTCACCATTTATTTTCCTGACACTCTCAAAGGTCTGCGAGTGGGATGGTTGTTAATCACTGCATATGATTAAGAGAATTACAAAATTGGAAAAAAAGAACTGAAGGAATAATTGTGTTAACCCTTCTCTTGCGTTAGGTCATACCCCCCTTCCCATGCTATTTTCGGTCAAAATTGACCGGTGTGTTTTGCACAGTGATATCTCTGGAACCACTTATCCAATGTTGATGGTTGACATCTCATTGAACACTCAAAGCAAGTAGAATCAAGGGATGACAGACAGAATGACACCAGGGGTGAATTTCATATTATTTTTGGCAGTAATTTCAAAGATAGTGTTTATTTTACATTACTGTATATTATAAAAATGATTGCCATGCAGGCTGTGTTTACTGGAGATTGAAGATGGAGATTTAGTTAGTGT
>NW_011335907.1:0-2194 GCF_000735185.1 Notothenia coriiceps
GAAGTGAGGCAGGGACGAGCTCTGCCTCTCGTAAGCCCACAGTAACTTGCTGGAGCGCGGGCACTAATTTAGCGCGGGCACTTATTTTGTGAGCGCGCTCAAGCCAGTTACTGTGGGGTGAGGTGAGGCACAGATGAGCTCTGCCTCACCTCAGAATGTGTCACCCCACAGAAACTGGCTGGAAAGCGGGTCCTAAGCGCATGCCTGTTACCATCTCACTGTAGGTCACCAATGTAATGTTTGTAGATCCCTTTATTACATTTATCCTCGCCATCCATAGTCTCTAAATAACTTATTTAACGTATATATGATATTTAGGCTCGCTGGTCTCATCATATAATGGCAATGAAAAAAGCAGCAGGAGAGGCAGCCATAACCTCTGCCGCACTGAAGGCCCGGGGCGCACGTGAGCCCACAGGTTGTTGTTGCTACTGTTATTCTACACAGAGACGGATAGACACAAACAACAAACTAGACTTTTGAAATTACAGGAAGATAAGGAGGACTTTTACACAAAACTAATAGAGATTGTTGTCCAGAAGGAGAGCATGGACTTAATCTTCAAGTCAAGGTAAGACCACAATTGTAATGAAAATGGGATCTTACTAAGAAAGAACAATCCAATATTTGTATTTTGGGTATCCTTTTGTTGAACGGTCTGTTTAAAATGAATTGAAGCATCAGACTAAAAAAGCTTTTGAAAATAACCGAATATTTTGATTAAGGTCAAAATATAATATTTGTAAATCTGACTCTGAAAGAGTCAGTGCCTCACCAACCATGAACCTCAACGCACGTCACTGACTTTGGAACATCTTAAATAGACTTTTGCATGTCCATTATTTGTCATAACAAGCACATGTCCTTCTCTAGGACCAAGTGTTGCTTTTATCATGGAGGCCTACAGTAACAGCCACATTTTAATTGAGTGTAGACCTAATATGCAGATTCTAGTACAAAGATGGGCAAATGGTGGCCCGGGGGCGTCTTGTCTGCAGACCGGTATCAGTATGTTGTAGCCCCCTTGCCATTCAGCAGTCAAGAGTGTTTTTTTCACTAGTTTAGCATATTCAGCCCGGTTGTTGGCCCGGTAAGAATCTCGATTTTGGAGGGCCAGAAAAAAGATGAAAAAGTAGCCCTGAGCCTGAACTACCCCTAGTGGAGAAGCAAAAAAAACGTGCTACGTACTGCAGTGGAGAAGCGCCATAAGATACCCTGAAAGGGGCCTACTTGTGTGTTTTTTTGGCCCCTGTAGGGATTTCTCCATTTTGCTTTACAAGTATTACTCTAAAGATACAGTTGGCCACCATTCTGCATCTTCCTGAACCACTATACCTTCTAAAGTGTCTCCTTTATGTCGATGACCTAATCCTATTGACACAGTTCATTGAAATAGCCATGGCCTCCAACATGAGTTGATACTTCATTTACCAAATTATACATTTGATTAACTCAAAGAAAATAACCCCCATTCCTATCTAAAACATTCCACATTTTTTGAACTAATTTATATTGCTGGTGCTTTATCCAAAGGCACATTTGGATCTGCATCTGAGACACTTAAAGATGCCTGGTTTGATGGATGTGCGTTTAATTTCAGTACCTGGATAGGCTAGACTGAGAGGCCCAAAAAGCCCATTTGAGGGCTCCACTTGTGATTACAGAGCTAGAATTAATTAGATCAATTTCTAAATCTACACTTTGGAACAGCCAATGGGAACCTTTTGTCTTGGATCTAGCTAAGACCCTTTGCTTTGATTTTAGACTTTAGAACAGCCAATAGGAGCCTCCAGTTTGTAATCTCGACTTTGAAGCAGTCAATACAAATCTATTGTTTGAAATAAACATTTTCCACAGCTGATGGGAACCAACTATACCTGAAGACTTCAGGATCACTCAAAAGCAGTATCTTCCCTAAGCTGTCTTTAATTTTGAAGCAACCAGCGGTTTAGCTTAAATTTAGTTTTCTCGATGCTTCTTCTTTACCTTTGATTCTTCTTTTCTCTCTGAGATTGTCTTTGTCTTTCGTTTCGTATCCTCAGCAGGACCATGTGGATTAGCGCTGAAAGCTAATGAAATGTAATTACCACCTTTGTCGATAAGAATCGATTGGCTAGGGTCTCACAGGCCCCTTTCCACAGAAGGTCCCGGAGGGGCCAGTGTTGATGCCGCGATGGTTACCCCCCCCCCCCCC
>NW_011335908.1:0-2725 GCF_000735185.1 Notothenia coriiceps
ATTTGTATTCAAATTAATTAATCAATTCTTTTTTATATTTGATTGTGATGTAGAGACCAGACTTTTAGTGACAATCATGTATTGCGTTACAATTATATGTAAACAATTTTTTTAAAGGAAGTCTAAATATGATATTTGGCCTCAAATCATCTGAGGCCTGGTGCCCCCCCCCCCTGCGATCTTTGCCCCAGGTTGGGAACCACTGGTTTAGACCATGGTTTAGACTCTGGTTATTCAGAGCAGCCAAGCCGGCAGCTGTGTCTCTACTAAAAAACAATTCACATAAAAGCATTAACAGAATCTGTAGTTATTTTTAGCTAATTTTTACAGCTGACTAAAAATAGGTCAATTAGAGACATTTCCCCGCCTGCATCAGACACACATTATGAGTGCATGTGGTCTACTTTTCTTCTCCTTTATGCCTTCTGTCGGACCATATTCTACTCAATGTACATATTTCAGTCAGTGCGCTATATACATTTTTCACTTACAGCTTACAGCTACAGGTCAAGTTAGCCAGCATTCTTACTGGGTGTGACAGACATCAGGAAGGTGTGCAGTGACACCATAGGCTTCTCATTATTAAAGTACTTGTCTTCACTTATTACTTTTATCCATTTATCAATGACCTTTCCTTTTGGCTGTTTGTTGGTCTGAGGATTGAAAATCAGTTTAGTTTCTCTGGTAAGGGGGGGTCAGAGTCTAAATATCACAGAAAAAACAAAGGAGACCTCTACAAATGACAACGTAACAGGACCAAACAGGCTTGTGTGTTAATATATAAAGTGTTGCATACATTGACTATTTTGTATGCTGTTCAGTCCTGCTAAGTCTCTTTGTAAAGGCGGTGCTGCCCACTGGTGGCTTTAAAGTGGAATCAGTGAAACTCATTCCCTTATTCTCATGTGCTCACTCTTTGTTGTTGAAAGCTCTTATGATATGATTAAAAAATATATATACTAAACCGAAAATACAAGGGAAAGAATATTTGTATGGATGAGGTAAGAAATAATTTTCACACTTTTAGTTGACACATCGTCTTCAAAAACATAGGGAGATATAGTTTGTGCAATAACTGTCAGAAAAAGTCTTGTATCACCATGATTGTATAGCCCAGGTGACAAAGTATAACAAAAACCTCAACATCAAAGGACTTTTTTTTCCAGTTTAAATGTGTCTTGGTAGTGGACTTCACTTATTTATTCTGGGAATGTTCAAACTTTCCTCTGGCAACGTTTTCAATAAGAGATCTCTAACTGAGTAAAGAGTCATTTCATTGTTAAGCCATCACTTTTTATTATGGTCATTGTTAATCATCCTTGTTATCCTGGTTAAAGTTATTTAAAGTTGGAGGTTGGTATTTGTAGTTTGATTCAAACTGGTGGAAAAGCTGTGTTCACTGGTTGGAAATATTCCTGTTATTGTCTGTTGGATGTCCAGCTTTTAGTTTCCTGATTTTTCTCAAGAGAGGAAACTGATGGTTTCATGAAGAAGAGAGGGTACATCCACACATTTGGGGGAAATAACACCAAGGGTTGTTCAACCAGTTATTGTCCTCGCATTGTAAAGCAGTAGTCATTCTACTTGGATCATTCAGTTGCAACTTTGACTTCTAAAACACACAAACTGTAGTTCCTCTTGTTTCAATAGTCACTGAAAAATGTTGAATGACTTTGGTTTGGTGTGTGTGTTGTGTTACAGCACTATTCTAGAGGGGCTGCAGTGTGTGTGTGTGTGTGTGTGTGTGTGTGTGTGTGTGTGTGTGTGTGTGTGTGTGTGTGTGTGTGTGTGTGTGTGTGTGTGTGTGTGTGTGTGTGTGTGTGTTGTTTAGTGTCATCAGCTGCAGCTTCCTCTTTATCCCTCTAGTCATCCGTCTCTTTGTCTCATGTGTTCATGTTTGCTTTCTTGGAGTGAGTGAGAGACATCATTAGATGTGACCACCAGGACGAGTTCCAAATAGGCCTATTAGGTATTTTCTCACTGTTGTTAGGGCAAACTAGCAGCTAAATTAGGATCTAGACTAGCATAGCTCACTGAAGGCTCTATCAATCATGCAATATGCACATCAAATGAGATAATTATGTGGAATGTGAAAGTGCCACTCTGCTTGTTTCCTTATAACCTTTCCTTGTACCCCTTCAAAAGCCAGAGTTAGCATTGCATTCGAGTATGGTGGCCCAACACATCTATTTAATAGAGTGATGCAGCAATTAGTCCTTAAACAAGAAATTAAGGTTAGTTTATTTATGTAGCATATTCTCTGCTTTACATCAACATTAACACACAATAGTTTTCATTTCATTTCATTTCAATCCTTTATTTATCCAGGTGTATCCCATTGAGATCATTGATCTCTTTTTCAAGGGAGACCTGCTCAAGTAGGTTCCACATGAAACATAAAAACATAAACAGAACAACAAAAGGACATCTTACAGCATCATTACAGGGATTACAATTGACATAACTATCCACATGAGCAGGTACCAACAGCTTCCGATTGAGTAGCATCCAACCGAGCTTTAAAAACATTTAGAGGCACCAGATTGCTCAGTTTCCATTTCAATTGCAGACTGTTCCAAGACAGAGGAGCTGTGCATCTAAAAGCTATCTTCCCTAAGACAGTCCTAGCAGTTGGCACATTTAATAAAACTACTGCATGCGATCTCAGGCAGTAGCCATATACAATTCGCCGTGAGATCAGGGAGCAGATGTAGGATGGATGGTT
>NW_011335909.1:0-6162 GCF_000735185.1 Notothenia coriiceps
TTTGCATCGAATATTTCCAAAATTCCCCAGCTTAACTTCCCATGGAAATGTTCCGCCCCTTTGCAACCCTAACTATGATACAGTTAAAAGTGTTCACATTTTTGATTGCTTAAAAGCCAGTTCTTATGATAGTGGTTAAATGTATGATAGGAGGTGTTATTCCTTATCTGTATTGGTATTATGTTCCAGAGTGTTGATGCCCTCACATAGAAACACTCTTTACCAAAGGAACTGGACCTAAGAGGGACTACACAGTCTTATTTTAGGGCAGACCTTGTGGTTCTGCTGTTTGAATTTTTCTGCTGTATAAAAGTGCAAGAGTGGTGGGGGTGCCTTGCCGTTTATAATCTTAGAAATGTTTCATCTCACATTGACATAAAACAGAGAAAAGCAGAAATTCCTCAGATTGCAGAAGCTGATTAAAACAAACAACGTGTTGTAAATGCATTAATTAATCCGAGTACATTATGACAATAACTGGAAAACTCCTAAACACATACACTCCTTTGGTTTCACTCTGCGCTTTATAAATAACGATGAAGGAATATGGAACAGTAAGGAGTTTAGGCATGTAGAGAATAGAGTTGAGTGGAAACTTTCCTTCTGGAATACACTTACCATATCATAGACAGAAAGCATCCATTAGTTTTCAAAAATATCTATAAATGTTTCAAATACATAGACTTTACAAGTTGAATAGCTTGCAAATTGATTAATGGGTAAGCTTTGAAATGTCAAGCCAACAATGAGCACTTTGTGCAAAGCTAGGGTCTAAACACATTGTGTTTTTAAATAAATGTTTACAAGAATACTGGAATAGGATAATGCCTGCTCAATGATTCTACAACCACAGGTAGCTGAAAACTAGCAGAAGATGTTAATAAATAATAAACTGTGTACTTTTCTTTAGGTAACCTGGTAATTAAAATATAATTCATCTCAACTATATACTCTTCGGTATTATGATGCCTGCAGTCAGTAAGCTCAGACAGTCCACATAAGACCTAGTATTGTTTTTATATGTGCCCCCCTTGGCCCAAATAAGTTCACTTTAAAAAAAATAAAAATGGTGCTAAGTCTAAGTCTTTGGAACACTGGTAGAGTTAGTTGTTACGAGTTTGTTGAAGCTGGTTGTGAATAACTGTGCCGGTTGCAATACAAGATGGTGGTAGAAGCACAGATTAAGACAAACGAAGAAAGAAAGCTGCACAAGCAGAAACAGGCGTCCTACCTTCCTGGCCAGCAGACCTTTCCTCCTCATGCCACACGCCTCCAGCTGCAGACGTCCTCGCAGAGCCAGCTCGATCAGCATGCACCCCCGCAGCCCTGATGAGATGCAGTCATTCCAGAACGAGGTGTAGCCCTACAACAAGGAAACACATGTAAGAATCCTGGTGTGTCAACTGTGCAACTGCTAAACTAACAGAAGAGCTCACTGGACCCAGACTGGCTGCCAGGAGAATTGCTGTTGCTCAAGCGGATAAGCCCAGTGAGTAAACAGATACTTTGAAAACAACACCTACAGTTCCTGTCAGTCAAGTCATAGACAAGAGTGTTAAAAAAGTTAGAGAAAGCTTTACAGAAACACAAGCAAATAAAACCAAAAGAGCTGATGCAGATTTTAAACACAGAAACGAAAGTAACTCGATACCAATCTAATACGTTTTCGGTTGAAAAATAACCATGAGCTTTCAACCGTATTGCACTCGGTCTATTTAGGCAATGCTTATTTGTATAGGGGCCGGGGGAAGTATGAATGATAAACCAATGCCATACCACAGCATTTACAGCCTGAGCAAATTAGCAACGCCTATCACTAAATACTCTACTTTACAAACATCCGGTTGCAACCAGTAAGCACTAAATCAAACTGTTAATGTTGGGGAATCTAACTTAGTCATCAAACTGCCTTATCCACACTACATTTTTAGTTAAAAAGGATGAAGAAGCCTTCCTATAAAATGCAAAAATGCTGGTCAAGTATCCTTAGGTATGTGCATTGCTTTGTGTGCAGTATCAGGTTTTTCTCCATCAATTCCTGCAACAGAGTTGGTTGCAAGTTTGGAATGTGTCAGTCAGTCAAAAGTCAAATTGGAAGTTAAACAAATCAGCTTTTGATATTGATTTTTGTGAATCGGTGTGAACAAATCCGAATCAACTCCACTGGGATAGGATGTGTCAGAATACAAATTAAAAACAAGACAGGAAATAGTACAAGTGGGTTGACAATACTTTAGAATTCTCTCACGCGTACACTTTTTAATGAGTGATAAGGTCACATTAAAGACTATAGCAGAAGATTGACATTCAGCATTCCTGTTATCTAACATGTTTACCAGACTGTACAAACCAACAGATCATTAACACATGGCCATTTGTTTGAGTTACTCTGGCCACTGTTTGTAATCGTTTTCCCTGTATTCAGTTAAGCTAACTAGCAAGCTAGCATCAGCATACCGATAGGCACAAAAGTCCCAAGAAACACTATCTGTCACAAGACAATATCCAATTCCCTGACCGCCACTGCTGAGTTATGTTATTAGTCAAAACCGTGTTTAGACTCAAGGCATAAACAGCTCGGCCTGCAGCTCTGAGGTCCATTATTATTGTTAGCTATAGCTAGCGTTATAGCAAACAAGGGCGCTAACGTTAGCTTGGGCAACATACCATCGTCTAATGTTAAGATTTACCTTCATGTTACTGCGTTAGAGACCAGGATGTATCTGCTATTACCTCTCGGTCCTTCAGTCCTAACAACAGCACTTCTTCCATCAAGGTGAGACGTGTTTCTTTGGAGTCTCCGGTATCGTCATCATCCGGCTCGTCTCCCCGGCGGGGCTCCTCGTCCTCCTCGCCGTCCGGATGGTCTTTGTCGGCGGCGTTGCGCGAGGCTTCGGTCCGCCTCTGCACCAGGCCCGAGCTCCGTTGAACCAAGGAAGTCATGTCTGCCGGCAACTCTGCGAAACAACGACGAAAACAGCACGCCTTGGACTCCACTGCCCGAGATGTTTGACTCAATTACTCGTTGTCAACCATAAAACATTCACCTCGAGTGTTTTGAGAATTGACTACTGCGGCCTGAGAAGCCTTGTCATCTGGAGTCCAGTTCCCTTTCCTTGACTTCGTCCGCTGCAATATACTGTGTATCTAATATGGCGCCGTGTGGTGATGTGGTACCGAAGTCCTCCAGCAGGTAGAAACCGAGATAATCTGAATACCGCAAACAGGATCTTCTTCTTCTTCTTCTTCTCTTTTTTAATGGCGGGTCGCAAACAGCTTTTGGTTGCATACCGCCACCTACTGTACACGAGTGTGTATCATCATGTCAATCCTCTAATAAACCAGCATATCAAAAAGAAAACCATAAACCATAAAATAAAATAAAATAAATAAAACAAAACAAAAAACAAATCATCCATGGTCTACTGTTAAATTCTTTTCCCTATCCCAGTTTCCCTCAAAAAGGTGAACAGTGCTTTTCTGATAGCTCTTACTCCTTCTCCTTCTGTTCCCAGAATACCCGCTACATTCCACTCCCTCTCTGCCTCTAAAACTGTATCCCTTAATTTCCCTCTTTCAACTCTATTGGTGACACAATGTAATAAAATATGTTCCACATTTTCCCTAACTCCACAGTTCCCACACTTGTCACTGTCACTTTTCCCCATGACATACAGCGTACCATTTAATGCAGTGTGATTTAGTCTGAGCCTAGCTATCATTACTTCCTCTCTTCTGTTTCTTTCTTTATAAATATTAATTGTAATTGTCTTTTGCACTTGATGGTATTCTTTGCCTTTCTGGTCTTTCTCCCACCTTTTCTGCCAGATCTCCATCCCTTTCTTCTTAATAACTGCTTTTCCTTCTCCTTTTCCAAGTTGAACTGGTAATGTGATTTCCTTTTGTAGTGCACTTTTTGCTAATCTATCAGCACACTCGTTCCCTTTCACCCCCTCATGCGCAGGCACCCAGCAGAACTGCAGATCTATGCCGCTTCTGTGAAGTCTTAACAGGCTGTGATTGATTTCTATGAGTATGTCTTCTCTGGCAGTTGTTGTTGACTGTATGCTTTGTAAACTGGATAATGAATCTGTGCATATCACCACCCTGTCTGGTCTGACCTCTTCCACCCACTGTAATCCTATTACTACTGCCAGCATTTCTGCTGTATACACTGAAAGTTGGTCTGATGCTCTTGTTGATATTGACACTTTAAATTCTGGGATATATATACCAATTCCGACACACTCTTCTTTGTTTTTAGAACCATCTGTATATATTTTGAGGTAATTGTGATAATTATTCCTGAGGTACAAACTTGTTTTGAGTCCTACTTCATTTATTTGCCTCTCTTTTCTTTTCTACAATACTTCACCATCTATATTTACTATGGAAAGAGACATGGCGGGTGTACACTACTGAATGGTTTGATGTGGAAACACTAACTCATGCATGCCGTATGTCCTTATTTTTTCTTTATTTGTCCATCCAAAACCCACGCCCTGAAACTTAGAATATTCCCAGCCTCCTAGTAGTGTTTGTTTGTGATATTTCCTTCCCCACTTCCTTTTAACCTGACCAATAAGCAAGAGCAATTTCTCTCCTTCTTAGCTCCAATGGATCTCTCTGCTTCAACTAATATTGCATTAGTAGTGGTTGAACTTAATTGCACCTATACACAACCGTAACGCTTTATATTGTAACCTATCCATTTTTTAGTAATGACGTGTGTGCTGCTGCTGCATATATTAAACACCCATAATCCAGTGTTGTCGCTCAAATTGGCCCGATAGATGTCGATTAATGCCTGTTTTGTCTGCCCCCAGTTCACATCCAGCCCACTGCCTCTTAATAAGGTTCAACACTTTTTTGGATTTTGTTTCAAATGTTTTAATATGAGTTTTCCATGTACATTTTCTACCAACCTAGCCCAGGATTATTTAATCATTGAACCTCATCTCGGCTGACTTGATTTCCATATAATGTAAGCTTCTTTCAAGGTTCATCTTGCGTTTATTGTTAAATTTCTTAAAGCAAGATGTGCTTGCTGACGAGCTTGAACCCCAGTTTGTATGACCATTTTTCCACTTTTCTTTATTAGCTTCCTATTTTTTCAAACACATTATGGACTTTTCTTCCCCGTCATCCATATGACCCCCGTCATCCTGGCTATTATCAGGACTTCTACAGAAAATTAGGAATATTGTGTTGAACTTCTTTTATTTTTCTGTTAATGCAATACAAAAAAAATGTCATACCTTCTGTATCATTACCAATCTACTGAAATATTGGCAAGCCTTTTTTATTTGTAATATGCTGGATTATGGCATACAGCTTAAGAAAAACTCCAAAAAATCTATCTCACAAAAAAATTAGAATAGTTCTCAGACCAAGTAAAAAAAAGATTTATACCCAAACACATATCAAGCCTTTGGAAAATGTCCCATAAATACACTCAGTACTTGGTTGCGGAATTGGGAATCCTTTGCACGGGTATTACTGCACTCAATGCGCGTGGGCCATTGTGATAGGGGGGCAATTCACCAGGGGTAGGCCTTTGCCTACACTCGTGGCTGATCTTGCTGATGTGTTATGGATGCCGGGACCACCGAAACCAAAAAGCGTGTGGTATCCCATCCCAAACACGCCTCTTAACACCAGCCCTACACACTCCCCTCCGTGACGGAGTGAACTCCGTGGATGAGGCTGCCCTCCTGCAAAGGGAGTTATACAGCAACTCTGGGGACAAACCCCCTCTCCCGCAGGAAAACAGGAAATAACTATAACCCAAAGGTCAAATACACCTTGGACAAAAAGAAACCAAACCAACTAATGTGGACGTAAAGCCTTTTGGTTTTTTAAACTGGAGTTTAAAGCCTAAGCAAACAGTTCTTAAACTACACAACTTATAATAAAATACACACATTACCTTCTAGCTAAAACACACAGGTATGACCTAAGTCTAAAAATATGAGGTTATTCATGGAGCTCGTAACATCGCAATTACACTATCGTTAAGGGGGGTTTTGCAAAGAATAACCACCTCTGTTTTGTACCTTTCTGCGTTGAATACCTTCTCTTTTCCCAAATAAACTTACTACGGTCTCCTTTTTCCATAGTTAGCTGTAACAGTTTACTCGACTCAATGTCCCGACAACAACC
>NW_011335909.1:11425-18110 GCF_000735185.1 Notothenia coriiceps
TCAGCAGAGTGATTGGCTGTTGGAGGCAACATCTTGTTTAACTATAACATAACACAATCAGCTTACTAGATGTGGCTGAGGAGTGAGGGAGAAATGAGAATGAATGAACGTAAAGGTAGTCTTCCTGATTTAATTTATGCAAAGCCTAATGTCATATGCTTAACTTGGTCCTAAGCCTATTTCAAGACTCTGTGACTTCAAGCCGTCCTCCCCGTTTTGACATCCTTCGGCTAAAGGAGTAGCCCCAGAGCAGTGAGAACACAGTGTTCCCAGTGGCACTTCTTTAGAGACAAAAATGGAAATAAGCTCTCAGGCTTCGTTGGGTTTCATCAATTCTGACAACTATACTGATTTGATGCCTCCAGGTGAGCCGTAAGCTGTGCATCTTTATTTTTTATGTCAAATATGTATTTAAAAAATATATTTAATCGATAACAAAATCCATTTATATTCCCCAGTTCACCACTGGTAATGCCTGTAATGAAAATATGTTTAATTCTCAACATTTCATTATTATATTTTCTACCTTCCCACCCTTCATGCAATAAGTGCATAGACATTTAAGTTGTGCAGGCTCAAAAAAATAAAAAAATTGCTTTTTGATATAAATGCATTAACCAGTTTCTAACTGTAAAAATACACACAGCGTCAACAAAATTCTCAGTGTTTAATAAAGGACACATGAAACTAGTGCTTGTCTTATATTGTACTTCTTAAATACATATGTAAAAATATATCACACAGTATTATTGTGTTGATAAGCCCACTTTTCAAATCAATTCAGTCATTAAAGTTGAGAATATTTTCTAACAAAATTTAGTTGATAAAAAAAAGCGGGATGGAGGCTTTTTTTCTTCTTTAAGCACACTGTAAAAAAAAAACCTGTAAAAAAACGGTAAAAAGTCTGGGAGCTGTGATTCCAAAAACTTACCAACTTTTCCAAGTATAGAATAATATCATGGTTTTATCTTTTTACATGTTGTTTCATTTTAATGTTGTAGTTTGTAGAGGTTGAGTTATTGTTACTTTTTAGAATAGGTTGTAAAAAATAAGTAGACTAACGTACTGCTGTACATGAACAAAGTAGCCTGTAGGTTATGATTTATGAGTGTTATATAATGGGGGGAGTAAAAAGTTCAGCATAGCATAACATTTAGAATACCAAAGTGAAGTAGGCCTACAAGTATGTCAAAAATAGTGCTTAGTTTATATTTGTGTGCCTTTACTTGAGTAACATTCTGAATTCAGGCCTTTACTTGTTACAGAGTATTCCTGCACTTTGGCATTTCATCTTTTACTTTAATACAATATGTGAGTACTTCTCCCCCTCTGTTTTTCCCATCCCAACGCGGTATATATCCTACAGAGCACGGTCCAAGCAGTTGGGCAGGCCGGGCGGAAGTGCAGCCTGGCAGGCGGAGCTCAGGGAAAACAGCCGTCTCGACAGAATGCTGACTCCGCCCTCCGCCGAGAGAGAGCTCATCAGGTCCCTGAACACATCACCCATACCTGAGCAGAAAGGCAAACGCAGCACATTAATGACTGTAATCCAACTCTTTTCTGCATTCCTGAATGGGTTTTCATGCAGTGGATATCTGATGAGTGGAGTTTGGAATTCTGGAGCCACTTTTTTTCAGGCTAAACCCAGCTTTACGCTACTTTATTTTTGCACGGATTTGCGTTTAAATCGCTTTTATATCAAGTGAATGTGTAGTTTTGGAAGGACCAGATAACCTCGGTATCTATTTTTTTTAAACACCTGAAAACATGGAATATTTTAATGGTTTGACCTGGAATTGGGAGTCTTCGAAATGAATGGCCATGTAATGTAACCCAAAGGTAGGATACTCTGGATTATATTTTAATCTAGGCTCTCTCAGACTATGGTGCGTCTGACCATAATGGAATATGGTAACATAAATACTAGTGCAGTTTAAATGACTATTTCCCCATCAAAGTGTGTAAAGACAGGGAGACAGATTGGTCATGTAAAGATAGATAAGTAGCCTATCCTATAGTCACGACGCAAAAGGCATGATCAACCCAAACTATAAAACCAGACTGGAGGCTCCGTTCACTGCTGCTGCTTTCATATTTCAACCAATGGTGTGAACTCGAAATTAAAATGTGTTTTTAGGTAGACTATTGCCTCTCAATGTATTTTAATTAAATCAAGTAGTATGTGTCACATCAAATCAAAGTGTATTTATATAGCCCAATATCACAGTTACCCTCAGTGGGTTTGACAGATTAACAAACATGAATGACAGTGCTAAAAGATAAATACAATTACAGGAAAGTAATGAAAATACAAGATAGATTGTAAAATAAAAATACAATGAATTAAATACAACAAAAGACAATACAAATAAAATAAAAACAATACAATTAAAATAAGATACCATCAAATGTAGGACCCAGGAGAACAAACATAAGGAATAATGTGAAACCAGCCCTCTATGGGCTTTATTAAAAGAGAAGGTCTTCAGCTCACTGTTAGATTGATGCCTCTGATAAGAACTGGAAGTTCACATCTGTGTTTCTCTGGATCAGCCTCAAATATCCTAAGAAGCTCCATTACCTTAAACTGATAGATTTACATATTTATTTCCATGTAAACAGCAGTTGATTTGGAACAAAAGCTGAAATCACAGAAACTCACTCTCACAGTTACAACACAGTAACAATGAATGCTTACTACATTGAACATTAATAAAGTGAGCAGTGAGCTGTGGCTTTATTTTGTTGACATGTCAAAAATACCCTTTTATTATACTATTAACAATCAAATCCATTCTCCAATTCACTAACAGTACTGCTGAAAAGATGTATAATTCTCCACATTCCATTATTACATTTTAAATTGTCTAACCATTCATAAAAGGAGTGTACAGACATTTAAATTGTCCATAATTAACGTTTTATTCTTAATAAAAAAACGAAATTACATGAATTGCTATATCTGTAACTATTTATTGTAAAAAAAACACACAGGGTCAATACAATTACCACATTAAGCTTTTGTGTAATACATTACTTATACTGTATTCACCACAAAGCAAAGCTGTTTCCAGAATTGAAAGATTGCTTACAATGGGACCCTAAAGTTAAAGAGCCTAGTTTAAGCAGACAGTGGAGCATTAATACATCCACTTCCATATTACACGCAGGGTGTGTAGATAGATGACAGAAGGTAGAATAAAGCATTGATTTCACCATACCAACAACACATGCACATTAACTAAGTGCTCCAGCTGTGCTTTGCATTGTTTTTGTAGGTTAACTGAATGATTGACATTGGATGATTCTGCACCCATTTGACACACATTTAAATATAGGAAAGACATCCTCTTTTTGTGCCTACACTTGAGCAGTTTCCCTGTTATAGTTCAATGAAGGAGAATTCATTTGAGACGTTTATAACTCCTGCATTCGTGCTTAGGAAATCTCTGCTCTCTGTAACTCCATTCAGTGTTTTCTCAGGCTCTTCTGGCTGCAGCTTCAAAATGACTTCACGATGAAATAATGTGATAGCTTTTACATCTAGAGGCTGCACTGATCCCTCCCAGCATGCAGGAAGCAGACAGGAGTCACATGTAGGGAACAGAGGCTCTGGATGTTGTTCAGTCTGAGTGAGCACATCTATACATCTGTGGATCAAGCATGTGCTGAAGTCTTTGTCATTAGTTTAAGCACTGTACACACTTCAAACACAGAAGCTTATTCCCAGAGGAGAAAACCAAGGAACTTCTTTTAAACATTTGATTGCTTATTTGACTATTTTTGTTCTGTATTTAATTTGTAATTTTCGGGTCTCTAAAAATATATGATTTGCAAAACTGCACTTTTAATATAATGTGACCCCAAATAAATAAAGAATTACAAAAAAAGGAATAACAAAAATCCCATGTTCAGTAATGCATGCAGAATTATTGATGTGATTCATGTGTTCACATAAAGGAAAATATAACATTTAGCGTACATATGTAACATTGTTTATTAAAAGGAACATGGAGACATTAGATGTTATTGGCCATTCAGATTGCAGAAAGCACAGTTTATTATACCTAACAGTACAGGTCACTAAGACATTTGTTTCCTGTTCTAGCCTTTATCAATAATAAACATGGTTTCACTCTATATTTCATGTTAATTCATTTACACCTCTATATTATAGATACTAGTACTATTTTGTTTCTTAAATAGAAAACCACCTTTTCGGGATATTTTTGATCACTATAGCCGGCTTCCATGAAAAATATTTTCTCTGCTGCGCTTAGTGAAGCTGATAAATCAAATACATCTCTCATTGTGTTTATGTTGAATGATCAAGGCCTCCACTGTCGCTTTAAGTTTATAGTTGATAAGCGGATTTAAATAATTGATAAATACCATATCCAGACCTTTCATCCTGTGCACTCCGAGTGTTTGCCCAGTAAAGTTGTGTTGTCACTCTTCCAGGAGGGGACAGTTTGGCTGGGTTGGGTCTCTGAGAAGTCTCTGTCTCTTCAGCTGCTAACTGTTCCACTGTGTTCCCAGCTATTCTCTCTCTGTCTGTCAGCTACAGAGAGCAGAGTTTGTTTAAAGCGGCTGAACAATCTGAAAAGTCTGTCTTTGTCATTGCAACTGATCCTTTTTAGTCATACTCTGTGTAATCAATATTTATATTCGGAGGTGGAAGAAGTATTCAGATCTTGTACTTGTGTAAAAGTAGTAGTATCAGCGAGGGTAGTGTTACAAGTAAAAGTCCTGCATTCAAAATGTTACTCAAGTAAAAGTACAAAAGTATTAGCATAACAATATAATTAAAATACCAAAAGTAAAAGTAGTCATTGTGCAGATTGGTCAATGTCAGAATAATATATATGATATGTTTTATAATGATTGATCATGAAAGTGTTCTCAAAGCTGGTAAAGGTGCAGCTAGTTTGAATGACTTGGTATACTGCAGGGTAGCTTGTGAATTTACTCCTGGTGGAAATCAATTCTTTTTAAAGAGTTGATTATATTTACCATCATTAATCCAAGTATGTAAAGTAACTAAAGGTATTAAATAAATATATGAAAACACCTCAAGTATACCAAGTATCACAGCCAATTAAAGTGGAAAGTCAAGGTGTGGGTGACTTTCTTCTTCCCTGTTACATACATTAGGAATACATTGATTCCAGCCTAATTACACCTTTATTTTTGTTTTGGGGATTATTTGGCTTAAAATCCAGCAATAGCTCAAAATAAAACCTAGGGAGCCGGACCTAGAAATGTAATTTAGAGTAAAAGTACTTTTTGGCAGAGCAGACCACCTTCTGAGGCTGGAATTAGTCCTAATGTATCATAGTGTGCCTTGTGAGACTCCACTTAAACTTAGTTGTAACATACTGCATACAATTCTAACATTTTAAGTTTATTTAATCGTGGTACAATATCAACCGAAAGTGTGCATCACAAACTGGAGGTGTGGGGAGTATGGTGGGCATTAAGAAGGCATGTGGGTCCGTCTTTATTAAAGCGCAATACTAATCGCTGGTCATCAGTATGTTGCATAGGCTGCACAATATTTTGATTATCACAGTTCATTGTTTTGCAATTTTTAAGTTTAAAAAAAAATGTACCCTTTCCTCTGGTCACATGCCAATACCGTTGTCCCATATACTTTAACTAATATGAACAAAGAGAAGCAGAAATGATATCCCCGCATACTAGCTAGAGCAGGGGTCGTCACCTATAATCAATACAGTAATAGGGGATTTCAATTTTGACGTGGCGATTCTATTTTCCGGCGCCGACTGAAAACTCATCTCTTTCGACTCCACTTCGAGCGATATAATTACAAACAAAGAATTGCTAACAAAGCACTTATATACTAATAAAGGACTGGCTTATCTAAAGCCAGTTGAGTAGCACTTGAAATGTTTTAGCTCTATGAAACCTGATGTACTTATATGATTCTGTTTTCTTCAAGTTTGTATCTTGTTGGGCGAATGCACTTATTGTAAGTCGCTTTGGATAAAAGCGTCAGCTAAATGCAATGTAAAATATTTTAACCGCTGCCGACAGGGGGCGAAAGAGACGAGTGAGCGATACAGGGAGAGAAACACAGAAGAAGAGACGAGAGAGCGATACAGGGAGAGGAACACAGAAGAAGAGATGAGAGCGCGGCAGAGAGAAGCGGAGAGNGAGAGAGAGGCAGAGAGAAGCAGAGAGGAAAGTGAGTGAAGAGAATAATTAGCGACACAGGGAGAGAAGCTGAGAGGAGAGTGAACAGGCGTGTTAGCGGCAGACAGGGAGAGACAAATAATGACACATGGCGCTCTCCAAGAAGAGGAAAGTGGACAGTGAGAACAGAGCTTTTAACCCTGAGTGAACAGACTCATTCATGTTCATCCTGCCCACTGGGAGCACAGAACCAGTGTTTCTCATTTGTTCAGAGACCGTGGCGCTCATTAAAAGTGCCAAAACACCACTTTGAGACAAAACACAAAGTGTTTGACCAAAAATTCCCTCTCAAGTCAGAACTGAGGTCACAACAAATAAATATCATTCCAGGGCAGGCTAACCGAGGCTAACCAATGAGCACCTGCATGTGTGTATGAGAATGGCCCTGACACCATTCCAGCCCAGAATTAAATTCCTGGCAGGACAAGCTCAAGCTCAATTCTTGCAGTGAATAAAAAAAAGTGAGTGG
>NW_011335909.1:18155-28971 GCF_000735185.1 Notothenia coriiceps
TTACCGACCGCAGATACATCTCACACGCGTCTTACGACCCGTAAATTGTAAGTAAATTTTGTAAGGAAGCCGCGCGTGAGCTACTGCATCATAATGAACTTTATCAACGAGACGTCGTTACACATGAGCGCTAACACTCTTTGCCGGAGACTGACCGGGCTACCTTTCAGATACAGAGACATACTTTTTCTGTTAGGGGGGGGGGGAAAAAAACTTGAGAACTAATCACGGGGTTTTTCAAACAGAGCACATGGTGTAGTCCTAAACGATAGCTGGGGATTCTGGGTAGTGTAGTGTTCTGCCATCCTTTACTCCGAAAAAATATTTGTTTCTCCGAATCGAAGGGGAAAAATACAAAAGCATTGCACACAATTTAAACCAATCAGTGTTGTGTAATTAACAAAGATAATCTGGTATTTTTTAGTCGATGAGTAGTGCAGATATCACTGTAAAATCAATTGACAGTAAGGGGAATACTTACTTCCGGGTGTACAATTCTTCGTTATCCAATGGGAATGGACGCTCACATTGCCTTTAAGGGCAGCCGACACAAACGAATGCCGTGCTTCCAAGAGCGTCAAATCCCGCCGCAGATGGGAATATATTGCAATCAGTTGAAAGCTATTTGCGTCCCTTTATGAAGCTGAAGGAGCCTAGGAGCGTCACAACTGCACGCCACGGGACCCTGACCAAACGTCGCTCCTGGACGATTATGGAGTGAGAGTGTGTTGCACAGGCGGATGATGCAGGGATGCAATGTAGACAGGAATAAACGCAGATCATCCTCTGGTTGCAGCCTTGACCGGTACTTGCTTTTGATCAAAGTCAATACGGAAAACCCGCACTCACACAGGTAGGTGGAGGCAGGGGCAGACTGGGTCTAGAAATCAGCCCTGGAATCTCACCCAACTTAAATTATGCCGTTTAAAAACATAAAAAATAAAGGGCACTGCCGGCCGTCAGCGAACCGAGCCGGCCGTCAAAGGCCCGCTGACGACCGGCCGTTCTGTGATTCTCCAGAACACACAGATGGCCAGTCCGCCCCTGGGTAGAGGTGAAGGGAATGAGCATTTTTACAGCCTTTTTGGCGAGGTGGGGGAACTCGGTCTCCTCATACATTTTTTCTCACGCTGCGCCTCCCCTGAAGCTCTCTGGCGCCCCCCAGGGAGGCGCGCCTCACACTTTGAAAACCGCTGATATAAATCATTTATGCATGCCTAATTGAACTCACGTTGAAAGGTTTAAAAATGTAAAAAGTTTCCAACTACAAATTGCCATTAATTTAGACATTATGCTATCTTTTGAATTTCTCAAACTTGGCTTCTTTCAAATAGCAGGGTTGATTAAAGTTTGCCTTGGACTTTTTTAGCTGAATAATATGTCGATGACCAACTTATCTTTCCATTTCCAGAGCTTTTAACCGTACCACGGAAATAATAAACAAACCTAACTGACGTTGGTGACACTTGGCTAACTCCACTTAATATAGCTTGAGCTTAAGCTTAGCTATAGTTAGCCACCTGTATTAGCACTACCTTAACGTATATTTGTTTTCAATTCTAGGCATGGAATAAAAACAACCTTTCACTTGGTGAAATTAGCAGTTGTGGCTTCTGCAGGTCATCCAGCCACATCTTTAATCTTATTCCAGCATACACAAGTCTGATGCATATCTAAGTATAATGTTTTGGGGGAAAGTTGACCCAGATATCAAGCATTCAGACCTGTATGGTACTGAATGTTTTTGATGACTTCATCATGACTTGGTTTCTAGCACAATCATAATGTAGGACAGCTACAGATAGAGTTGTATATTCCTGCTTTTCAACTGATGTATCTCTTATTTCAGTAATGGCTAGCCTCTCCGTTAGCCTGAACAATGTGTGCCCACTTTGTTCTGAATTGATTCTTTGCGTTCCATTAACAGGCATAAATAAATCCCATGCAGGCTGCGTGGTGTAGAACCTCTCTGATGTGCGCTGAGGTTTGAGGGGAGGTTTCAGTGCTTCCGTCATTTTTTTGTAAATGTCCATGTCAATGAAAGTCTTTATTGCCAATTTCATCCAGCCATATTGGGCCAATTTGAATCAGATAAAGGAACGAAAATGTTATTTGAACTCTAAAATGGTCATTAGCTCTATGTTTTGCCTGTAGCCTATGTCACAGTGTCATTGTCTTCATGCTAACCATAAAATGTCACTACTATCACTACTTTACAATCCTGTAAGATAGACAATATCAAACTCTGTCTTTATTGGCCAAATATATAGTCGTCATTTTTATCAGACCTAAATAATTTGCCAAAACAGAATGGCGCAATGGTGCAGGAGCCCTCACTGTCTCATTACAACAAGAGGGTTCAGGGTTTGACAGTGGGGGAAAGTAACAAAGTAAATATACTTAAGTACCATACTTCAGTACTATTTTTACATATTTGTGACTTTACTTTAGTATTCCAATTTGTTGCTACTTTAACTTCTACTCTACAACATTTCTGAGGCAAATATACAGTAGCACTTTTTACTCCACTACATTAATTTAACATTCATAGTTTGTTACTTTTTTCTTATAACAACTTGTGATTTGCTTACACTACCAATATACAAAAATACAACCCAGTATTTTAAAAACATCTACAATTGGCTTCAGATTGACAAACTACACCATTAAGTTAGTGATAGAAACGGGAATATATATTATTATATACAAATATAATATTGTGGTAAGAGCCATTGAGTACTTAAGTAACTCAAAGTACTTTTTAGTAACATTTTGAATTTGGGGCTTCTACTTCTAATAGAGTATTTCAAGACCATACCACTACTACTTTTACTGAAGTAAAGGGTCTGAGTACTTCTTGGGGTTGAACCCGCTGGCTGTAGGAGTATCTCTGGGGGCTCCGTCCTTCTCCCACAGTCAAAAGACATGCACAGTAAGACGACTATTAATCCTATGAATGTAGGAGTCTCCGTCTTTATGTTTCAGCGCTGTGGTTGCCAGGTGACCCATCCTGGGTGTACCCCGCCTCATGTCAGCTGTGATTGTCTCCAGCCCCCCACGACCCTGTAAAGGATAAGCTGTTTCAGATGGATAACTCTATCAGGGATTTGAAGGGACAGTGGACGAGTCCTACTGTAAATCTGTATCAATGTAGATAGTCTTTAATTATGTTACAAGTGAGCAGAGATTATGTCCAGAGGGAGGAAGGGCTCCTTTTAGAGGGATTTAGGTCGTTACTGGAAACGTCATGTTAATACGATTGTCATTTAACTGATGTGTGTCAACAGTTGAACTGATTCTGCTTCTGTGTGTCTGTCTGAAGATTACAATTTAAAGCCTGTATAGGAAATGGCCTCATTTACACACATTCTGTGACTTTAAATATGTCATATCAATCTAGATGCTATTTAATCAGAAACATAATTCCTTTACTCGTCCACCAAAGGGGACATTTACATTGTGACAGCAAAGTAGGGGAGACTGGGGTAAGTTGAGCCAGTGGGTAAGTTGACCAGATCCTAGGGAACTGTGCACATTTGTTGTCATGTGACCATAAATTCAGGAAGCACCCATCATTTATATTTGGTTGTGATGGAGTGAAGCACAAGTGGTAAATTTATTTTTTTCCACTATAAACCATATTTTGCTCGTCAAAGTACATTTTGAAGATGTGAGGTATAATTACTGTTATGTCAAAGCAAATATATACAGCATTATCAGTTTCTCTGGTTTTATTACTTATAGGTTTGTGTTTGAGTAAAATGCCATTTCTTGAATGTTATTCCATAAACTACTGACAACATTTGTCTGTGTTGGAATTCCACAGACAATGGAATGGAATGGCTGCCGTATAGATTGAAACATTTGGAATGGTCTCTTAATTTTGCAACAGACTAATTCACATTGGTTTCTTTTTTAGTCAGTGTGTGGAGCAAAGGTTAAGTGCTTTGGACGTTTAGGGACAGCCTGAATCTGCTCACATTTGTTCCAGAGCATTACATAAGTCAATTTATACTGATATGCTCCATCCAACCTAGGGCTGCACGATATTGGAAAAAATTGACATTGCAATTTTTTTCCCCCTTCGATATATATTGCGATATGAAAACATACAGGAATTGAAGAAAAGACAGTTTTTTTATTTCCGCAAACCATCCTTTCTTGAACTTTAATGCTATAAAATTGTTTTTTTAAAAAACTATATTTAACCGGATGAAGGATTTTAGTCACGGACGTCTGGATCTTAAGTTATCAGAGCAACAAGTTGAGCTAGCTCAGTTAGCAGCGCCAAACTGCTCTGGAGAAACAAATGAAACTACTTTATTCAGTGTTTTTACCTTTAATCATCCGTTTGCTTTGGAGATTTGATTGTGATTGTAGTTTGCTGTGCATGCAGAGCCTGCATATCACTCACTCAAGTACCCTTGACATGAGAGCCGCACACGCTTTCCTTTTGTAGCTAGCAGCAAAATAATTGTAACATGACGTGTTTGAGTTAATTTGCCTACTTAATATCGTCCTAAAAAAATAAAAACACGTCCACGCGATGTGAATATCGCGCATGCGCATATCGCGATTATCGTCATGACACGATATATCGTGCAGCCCTAATCCAACCCTTAAATCATGTTTGCCCACGACTTATATCTCACAGTAGGTGGCCAATATTTGGAACTCATTCAGTCAACAACTCTGAGCTCTGTATCCTTGCTGCTAAACGTCTTGCCTACTCCTGTCTCCTGCATTTATTGTAGTTGTGAATTGTAACACTTCCTCACCACTTCTTAAAGTATAATTTGTTGATTAAGTATTGTTGTCAAATGTTCAGAAATAGCATTCACAAAGAAATGTAATAAATTAGAATACTTTGAGTATATTTGGCTTATTTGCACAATCTTGAGAACAGTTTGTCCGTTAACACTTGGCGGGAGTATATCTGGGGAAGTATTTGTAGCAATAATGTTGTGTTAATCCTGTAAAATAGATTGTTTTTGTCCTGAAAGTTGGAATAATAATCTGTAGCCTGTCACTGTAATGTATGTATACATATCTAGGCCTACAGGTTTTGATATTGACTTAGGTTATGATTATCCTGTAGTCTGATATTGTAAATCCTGCATCTACGGGTGTTGACAACAAATTGTAGGCCTACGTTACTATTGTAAGGGCGAAATAGGTGATGCCTGTGATTGTAAAGATTTTTCAACATGTTAATTGTTAATTGGGAACAGAGAGCACAGGGGGAGCTGAATCATAGACAGACGGACAGACGTCGATGTATGCTTTGCTCCTTTCGTGTGTAACTACAACACGATGTGATAACACCATCTTCAGGGTCTGTCTCCTGTGATGATGACAGCTAAATTACAATGAAAGTACCCATCTCTCTTCCTACAATGGGAAGATGTCTACACATACAGTGATCTGTATGGGTAAGAGAGCCGTGTTAGAGCCTGAGAGGAGTCATCCATGGGTTTGTGTTATCTGATGGATGGGTGATAGATAACACAATTGCTGTACTAAACTGCTAAATTGGACAACAGTAGATGTTTCTGGTTGCCAAAATGCATCGAATGCATTACTTGAGTGGATTCAGGTAGCCCCAACACGAGGCAAGATTTGTGAATACTGAACCACTGTACAGCAACACTTATGTGCAATATCTTCTGCTAATACTACTCCTAGTTAGTCCATCCATTATTGAACAGGGATCTTTACGTTACTATGTGCAATAATCATTTTACTACTCTTATATACCACACTTCATTCTACAGTGCTACACTTATTTTATCTTATAAATACTGCTGCTACCTATCAACTTGAATGTGTACTTCTTAAAATTAAATTATTTTATATGATAGTGTTCTATTTTCTTCGTGTCTCTCTATAGGGGAGAGTGGGGTAAGATGAGCCAATTTTGACTTATGTTGTCATAGATATCCTTGTAAATGTGGCTGGCACGAGCGAGAGAGAGAGAGCGCAACGGTACCGGAGATCGTTGTTGTTAGCTTCTGGTGCTAGCGAGCTAGTGGCCGGGTCTCAAACGTTTTGGTCATGATTAATGTAAACAATTACTTCCGAGGCATACGATATGATGATATATGATCATTATAGTTATACAAAAATAAGACAATAAATGAAAAACAGGTATGAAATACTATATGACAGTAAAAAAAGAATAAAGTTTAAAAGGGGAGTGATTTGTAAAATATCCATAAAGAAATAATAAATCTGTTTACAGTTCTGTTTCATATGGGTGTTGAGAGATGTATCCATAGATCTCTTCATGTTGCTCTCAAAGTGCACCAGATTGATGCTTTTAACTTCAATATTTAAAAAAATCTTCCCGGGGGAGCATGCCCCCGGACCCCCATATGTTAGGTCCACTACCCACAAATAGCACTTTACCCCTGCTTACACCTATATGCCGTGAACTGATTATCGAGCCTTCATTGTAACTGTCACACTGTGTATTTGCGTGGGGATTGTTGCAGTAGAAAATTCCACTGTAGCGACCGGTACATTAATGGGAAACCTTACATGTTTGAGCACCCTATATGAAACGTCAAGCTACCCCACAGCACCCCCAAAATAAATCTCTGGCGCCGCCACTGAGCCTGCAACCCCGTTTTGAAGAAGTGTGCAGTGCAAAACAGGCTCATTGCAGCCACCTGTGATAAGACACACTTGTTTGCCAAATATCAGCATTTTCTTTCTTTTCATTTTTTTGCAATTATTCCAGTTGCTGGTTCAGGTCGGGCCAGAGCAGGGCAGGCCCAGCTTGCTCTGGTTGCAGAGTACAGGAATAGTAGAGGCAGATGGTACCACAAAGCCCAACAGTTTATTTGAAGCCCGAGCTCTGCATAGTCATTAAAGTGTGGTCTGGTGGTAGCCTGCATTTTTGTCTATATCTGCCACAGATGTGGCTGCACTCTGTCTGTAGTTAAGCATGCAGATGAAGGGTCAACCTAGATTCCTCACTTCTTATAGGAGCCCTTTACTGTGAGCAGGGCCCCTGAAAGACTCTGCTGGTTTAGTGTGCTTTAGACCTTTTCACAACAAAGTTAACATCAGTTATTCAAGTTCATACGTTTATATATGCCCATCCTTAAGTCGTGTTGGTTTAAATGTATTGCAGTGTGGGAAAGTGGTGCAAGACCAGCAACTTTTTAGTTTTGGTGTTAGTGGGTAGACAAAATAACTCCAGTGCTAATACATTTTCAAAAAGCAAGTCAAAGCAATAGGCATTCAGTCACATTTAACTGCTGATTATGCATGAATTGTTGCTTTTTAATTCATACTTAAAGTTCTGCAAAATAGAAATGGTCACATATATCATGTGTTAAAGGCGCCATATTATGCACAGTTTCAGGTGTATATGTAGTGTCTCTGTGACATGTTCTCTTTATTTTTCTCACATGCCTGTGCTGCAGCACCTCTTTTCAGCCACTGTCTGAAACCAGAGCCCAGTCTGCTCTGATTGGTTAGCTGGTAGGCTTTGTTTTGATTGGTCAACCACTTAAAGATGCCCTGCCCCACCTATCACGTACAATGTGATGGAGCACTACTGTAGCTAATGGAAGCATGAATGTTACATAATAGATATGAATGTTACATAATACATAACAAAATAGTCAAAATGCAGGCGTTTCAGGCCGGGGGGTTCCCTCCAGAGGGAGCTTGAGAGACTCCCTCTGGAGGGAACACAGCACATATTTTAGCCTTTGCAGACCATTATATATACCTATAGGACACACTCGAGGAGAGGGAAACCCCCCAAAAGCATAACCAGGCCTCTTTAATATGCATACTGAATTAATGGCTCACATAATTATACTGTATGTGAATCATTCATTGGCATTACATTACCTGTTATTTGATTTGAATTTTACAACATCAATTAGCCAACATCAAGTACAACTATTTATTTCTTGTTTGCACAATATCAGTTTTGAATATGCTATACTAATTTAGGCCTTTATTTGTCAGTTAGAGGGAGAACAGACATTATAACCCTTCATAGACAACTTTCTTCAGTGAACCTGATGGGAAATGAAATGTAATGGGACTAAATCATGCTGAGTAATATAAAGTTAGCAGTAATGTTTTTGCCTTATGACGATTGCTTTGTTCTATGTATCTGTTGGTTATTTCCCCTCTAGTGTTCAGACAATGCTCAGGACTCAGAATGACACTCAAAAATGTTGAATACAAATATAATCTGTCAGCAATTTTATGATCATACATGAAGTTGTATTGTATTTTGCACATTTAAATTTAAAAGTGTGTAGGAACCCTGTAATATCTACACTGATCAAACTGAAATGTGACTTTAATCACATGTATTATGTCAACAAATGTCACATAACTGTAGTAGGTTAGTTGAGAGCAATAATATTACGTTGAACCTTATATTACCTAATATCTTTGCTTTCTACTAACCTATTTATGTGAAATCTGTTTACATAATACATTTAATTGAAGTAAACTTTTCTGTTTTTCAGTGTATAATGCACCATAGTACAACATTATTTTTGTTTCTGAGAACTCTATTTTAAAATTGCACCCTAAACAATCTCTATGACAACACGTTGCTGATCACAGACACAGATCTCCTTCTATTGTTATAAAACTTTGGAGTTCCAGTCAGTCATTTGCCCAAAGTGGTTAAATTGGCATGCAGCTGTTTGCCCCAGTTGTCTGGTGTCGCGGATGGAGACACATTTGACTTTTCATGGAACTCTATAAACTGTTTTCAATATGTGTGTTTCCAACATGCCAACAGTTTTACAGTAGAAACAATGTCTATTATTTGGTGTGCTGTTGAGGAATCGCTCAGTAATCTTCATTCTGTCTGCTGGGATCAGAATAACATCTTTGGTCAATGAATAAAGCTCTGACTGTATGTACACAGGTCAGTACTCAACCTTGCCGAGTTACATTACATGTTACTTGTTAGACGCTTTCATCCAAAGCGACTTACATACTCAATACTGTGGACAATCCCCACAGAAGCAATTTGGGGTGAAGTGTCTTGCCCAGGGACACAACGACATGCTGACTGCAGAAGGGTTTGAACCTGTGACCCCCTGATCCCAACATCAAGGCTCTATCCACTGCGCCACACACCTCCGTTCACATAGTATTACAAATTCTGGGAATATGGATTATTCACTAACATTGTAGATGTTAGACTCAAATACTAAATAAGAAATACCAAAGATTGGCATGGTAACAAATAGAACAAAATAACTGTAATTCCTCTCGTTTGACAGTTTTTAACATTTGTATCTACTTCATTAATGTGACATGGTACTGTTTTCTCTTCAGGAAATGGCCTGATGCGGCAGACGCCACAGCTGACATGTCCTGCCAGTAATCCCATCGTTTCCACCCTGGCTCATCTGGAAATCTGTGAGTAGAGTTAGTCCAGTTTCTCTCTTTCAGAGATGGATTTGGGGCTGTCGGCCCACACTGGCCCGTGTGCCTGCTCTCACTCTTTGAAGCGTCCCAGTGTGTGTCGGTGAGAGACCCCCAGCAGGCCCAGGATGCCAGGATGCCCCTCACTCAGGACAACGCCCTCAGCATCCTCCCACTGCTGGAGAACTGGCAGGGGGCTCAGAACACTCGACCACAGCAGGACTGCAACCTGAACCAAGACAATTCTAGCTACAAGGTACTTTATTTGTATATGGAATATACAAATTAAACTTCACAACTGCAGATTTCTGCCACTATAACTGGGCTTGGGGAGTAACAGATTACATGTAACAGGATAACCTAATCAGGATACCAAAAAGGTAACTTTATTCCCTTACATACAAAAATACAGATTACTTTTACATTTAAATAAATAAAAACTAGGATTACTTGCAGGATTACAATTTATCAATACATTTCAATTTGTTATTCTTTTTAGTTTCCATTAAGGCTACTTTTACAGAACGGTATATACCTGCTGCTGGGTTGGTTGTCTCCGACAGTAAACAGAAGCAATCCATGAGCACCAACCAGGTCAGGCCAATTTCTCTGCAGGATTCAAAGATTCAAAGGTTTTATTGTCATATGCACATAGCTACAGTGTAAAAATGGCAATGATATTCTTCTGACCTGACCTCCTCCAACAATGCAACATGTATAATAAAATACAAAAATACAAAGTAAAAAATGGTGCAAAAAGCCTATATACATGTAAATAGAATATGATATGTACAAGAACAGAATATGAAATTACATAATGTACATTAAGGGTGCGTTCACACCTGCCTTGTATAGTCCGGTTGAATCGAACCCTGGTGCATTTAGACCATAGACCAGGGGTGGGGAACCTTTTTCCTCTCAAGGGCCATTTCAATTTTTTCAACATCCTCCGAGGGCCGTACAAATTATTTACCGCTGCTTAAAAATACTCATATCATAGCCCATTCATTTTGCCTTTCTTTCATGCTGTGCAAAGAAAAAGCAACCTCTTAATCCAGATATCTTGCCATGACTCACGTATGCGTGCACGGTTGTGGCATGACCACCAAAACAGAAATATATGGACACAAGATGTGTGCAATTTAGTTTCCTATCCATGTGAACATGATTTAAAGTGGGGGGGGACCTAACCTCCTCTAGGGGGGTATGGAGGCATGCTCCCCCGGGAAGATTTTTTTTTAAATGTTGAAGTTAAATGCATCAATCTGGTGCACTTTGAGAGCAACATTAAGAGATCTATGGATACATCTCTCAACACCCATATGAAACAGAACTGTAAGCAGATTTCTTTTTCTTTATGGATATTTTACAAATCACTCCCCTTTCAAACTATATT
>NW_011335910.1:0-2580 GCF_000735185.1 Notothenia coriiceps
CAGATTAGGGATGCCAGTGATTATTCGATTATTCGTTACAGTCTCCATAATCGAATATTATTTTTAAAAATCGATTTTATTTATATATGTTTTTATTATTATTTATGTTTTTTTTTTTTTTCTGGCTTAGTTTCAACCAAAATATAGACTAATGCTAATAATAGTAATAGTATTAATAATTGTAAATGGCCATTGTTCACACCACCAGTTTGTTTTACTGTAAACTTGGAGGAAGCCTGCTTGCAGAGCAGACTGCTGCTGCAGCACGCTACACACCGACCCCGCCCCCACCCCCCTTTCCCTCACACGTGCGACTGATGAACAAAGCGGCAGGTAAAAAGAGTTCAAGGAGCTGCATCATGTTGATGTTGGTTTATTTGTCGTTTATTTTGTTTGTACTGTTAAACATGTTCCAGTAAAGAAAACAACGGAATTCCTTTTGTCTGAGTTTTTTTTCTTTTCTCTCCCGCGGGGGGGGGGGTCGGGTCGGTCGGTCGAATAATCGATTATTCGCCAGGGCTGCCGAATAATCGATTTTGATCATGGTCAGTTTCTGGAAACCCTAATTAGTAGGTTGTTATGTACTGTTGGAGTGGTGAGCAGGCCTATTGATTTTGGGGAGTTAGGTGGTCTGCGAGTGTTTTTTTTACTGGTTAAGTGTCCTTGGTATGAAAAAGTTTGAGAAACTCTGATCTATATATAGATATCGATAGATAGATTTGTTTTAATATTTACAAATGTGTTATAGTTGGAGATGTGCAACTGTTATATGTTGTCGACGACTGTATCCACAAAGCTACACCTGAGAGAAGATATACAATAAACACAGCAGGGTTAAAGCACTTATTGAACGTGTCTTGAATAAAAGCAGCAGCTAAATGTAATGTATAATGTAACTAGTGTGTGTTGTCCTTTAGGGTCCGGTGAAGGCGTGCATCCAGCAGGGCGTCCTCCCAGAATGCCCTCTGTTCCACAACAAGCTGCAGTTCCCCCTCAGCGGACTCCTCACTCTGAACCTGGCGCTCAGTATCCTTCACACTCTCAAAATGAGTAAATCTATTGTTTTATCAGAACATTAGATCACAGTTTCACATGACAGAAAAACTGAGCTATGTAGCTTTAAAACATCTCATTAACTCGATCAACTAAACATTTGAGCTGTTGTATTTGTTCTTGAAATGTGACGGCTACAAAACATGTCCTGTGTCTTTCTGACAGCGTGCACTGACTGTGAGGATTATTCCTTAACGCTGTTTCCAGATCCATTTGAATTCTTCATGTTTAACTTTGCCTACTGCCTCATCACACCAAAGGTGAGTTTACACATTCCTCTAAGTATAAATGTATCATCGTCGATATTCTCAATTAACAGCGTCTTGAACATGGTGAGCTTTAGTCGTGATCGTCCACTAAAGCTTGGGCCAGGCTGTGGGCTATTGAAGACAGATTTATGAGATTAGGAATCGAGTTTATGGCCAGGTACGATCTGATGATAAGAATATAAGAATACACAAGTTTTTACACCGAATTTAAATTTAAATAGACAAAATAAACTACAAATTCTATTTTGAAGTGGAGGGCTGTGCAGATGTTTAACCTGGCAGACTTTTTAATACTTCAAATAAATAAGAAACTTGCTGTCAGTGCCTGGCTGTGTTGGGATGAAGCAGGACACATGGGTTACAGTGGAATAGTCAAAAAATCTGCTCCTATCGTCTTCTCCTATCCACTATTCCTATCCACTATTCCTTGACCCCTGGGTGAAACTTCAAGGGGTTATAATAAATACAAATGTATAAACTTGTTAGGCCACCATTCAAACATCTTTTAAAAGTTGAACAAACCCCACACAGCTCAGTGAAATGTTGACTTTATTTCAGGGCCATTCCCATACACATGCAGGTGCTCATTGGTTAGCCTCGGTTAGCTCATTGGTTAGCCTCGGTTAGCTCATTGGTTAGCCTCGGTTAGCTCATTGGTTAGCCTTGGTTAGCTCATTGGTTAGCCTCGGTTAGCCTGCCCTGGAACCATATTTAGTTTTAGTTTTGATCCTGGTGCACTGATCATATTGGGCTCTGAGACTGCTTATTGTTATTGACCTCAGTTCTGACTTGAGAGGGAATGTTTGGTCTAACACCTTGTGTTTTGTCTCATAGTGGCGTGTTGTCTCTATTAATGAGCGCCACGGTCTCTGAACAAATGAGACACACTGGCTCTGTGCTCCCAGTGGGCAGGACGAACATGAATGAGTCCACTCAGGGTTAAAGCTCTGTTCTCTCTGTCCACTTTCCTCTTCTTGGAGAGCACAATGTCTCATTACTTTTCTCTCCCTGTCTGCCGCTAACACGCCTGTTCACTCCCCTCTCCGCTTCTCTCCCTGTATCGCTAATTATTCTCTTCACTCACTTTCCTCTCCGCTTCTCTCTGCCGCGCTCTCATCTCTTCTTCTGTGTTTCTCTCCCTGTATCGCTCACTCGTCTCTTTCGCCCCCTGTCAGCGGCGGTTAAAATAGCATCGCCCGGTCAAAATTGAAATCCCCTATTAATGTATTGATTATAGGTCCCGGTCCGTATAGGTCGG
>NW_011335911.1:0-2943 GCF_000735185.1 Notothenia coriiceps
CGCCACCTGCACAACAACAACAACAGGGAGTCATGTGTTAACAACAACAGGGAGTCATGTGAGCACACAACAACAACAACAGTGAGTCATGTGAGCACAACAACAACAACAGGGAGTCATGTGTTAACAACAACAGGAAGTCATGTGAGCACAACAACAACAACAGGAGTCATGTGAGCACAACAACAACAACAAGGAGTCATGTGAGCACAACAACAACAACAACAACAGTGAGTCATGTGAGCACAACAACAACAACAGGGAGCCATGTGAGCACAACAACAGGGAGCCATGTGAGCACAACAACAACAGGGATTCATGCGAGCATTAGGAAAACCGCTACACAAATATCATGTATTATTATTATCTACAACAAGAAAACATTTACTAAAAGTAGAAGTACTCAGATCTTGTACTTGAGTAAAAGTACAAGTACTCAGATCCATACGGCGGTAATACAACTTCCGTATCAGTCAGTGACGTCCCTTGTCCCCGAAAGACTTTTTCCCATTGACTAACATGGAGAAAGAGACGTCTGTAAATCAGTGGATGATTGTTTTTAAACTAAATAAACTACCCAGTATGAACTACTGTGTTATAGCCCTTATTAGAATCATTAGGCCCTTACAGTTGTACAATACACTAAAAGCCGAATCCAGAGTTATTTTCTCTCCATTCATTCTACTGAGCCGAGAGCGGGAGCTCGGGGGCGGGGCTTAAGAGACACTCAACTGCGCATGCTCTATGAGCTACATACGGGTACTTCTTACTATACTTCCATGGACATTACACATGAATATCTGCCTCGACGGACGGAGCTCTTCCTCCGGGTTGAAGCCTCTCTTCCGCCCCGCTGCTCCCGGTCCTCACCCCGGTGGGGAATCGGCTGTGATCCCGGGAGGAATCGGGTTATCTTCCCCCGGAACCCCCTTAATGAGGCACCGAGAGACAGCCCTCCATGTTGGAGAGGAAGAAGAAGCCGTTTTCTGGGTCAAAATGTCGGCTATCTCTCGCTGTTCTCAAGCTGAACGCTTCCTCGCCCAAAATGTCGGATATCTCTCCCGCTGAACGCTTCCCTCCCCCTCCTGTTCACAAACACATAGCCGGGTTGTTATGTTACTCACGTCCTTAGGTTTCCTGTTCCTGAGCTCCAGGAGGACCCTCTTCTTCATCTCCATGTTGGAACAAAGCAAAATAAAACAGCGTGTCTCCTCCGCAGATCCAGACAGCACTAACCCTCCATGTTCGCTCGAGCCTTCCTCCACCGAGAGGCCACGCCCCCACGCCTCATTAATATTCATACATTCACAGATGCTTGCCTGCTATTGGTCAGATGAGGGCCCGTTCACCGAGCTCGTGCCCCCACAGCTCATTATGCAGGACTCTTCTCTCCCATTGGCTGTGGTTGTAGAGGTGGAGCTTGTTCTCGACCAATGAGAAGTCGAACATGAAACATTTAAACTTTACATCAACCCCCTCTTTGTCCTCATTGGCGCCATATTGTACAACAACAGGAACATAAGAAAATAACTGTTTAATGAAAACAACAGATTCTTCATAAAGCAGTGAATATGCTTTGTTTTCATTTCAAATACACTTTAATAAATCTTATGCTCATACGTTTGAGTGACATTATAAAGTTAAGATAATTTTTTCAAAGGAAACTGTAGATTATGAGGAAACTTTAAGACTTAAATCAACATGTATTACAAAGATAACTGACATGTAACAATGTATAGTGTTCTGCCTCACCACCTGATTCAGCACGTTACAGACAGACAGAAGTGTTTTACTGTAAAGGTTTATTTTAACAAGCATTACAGTTAAACACCCTTTCAGTATAGAAGCATTCATACCTTTAAATGTGATTTAAAAAACAAGATGACAGAATAAATAATACGTAAACAGGATGTGATGTCAGCAAGAGCAGGATACTTGTGTATGCTGCTCTTGCGCACTTTTTGCATATCATGTATTTTGTTTTCGCTATGTTTGTAAAATGTAATTTTCTTAAATGTTTTATGTGAGGGACTGCGGATAGAAATTAGCTCAAAGCTAAATCTGGCACTGTTACGCTTGACACACCTGCCAACCCTACCGATTTGGGCGGTAGTCTACCGCTTTTGACATGTTTCTACCGCCTACCGACTTAGCTGGCTTTCCCTACCGATTTTCAATCTTCCCAAACTATAACAAATAAAAATGACACTCCATAGACACTGGACTCGACTTTTGGTGGACACCGTTTGCAGCATGTCTGTGATCCCATCATACCAACAGTCCTCTGTGTTTCTGAAAGAGAAACAACGTGCAGACCGGGGGTAACGCTGCGGGAAAGGCAGCGTTACCCCCGACGAGGCATTTGAGTCCTGCAGGATTTCCCCGTTAATATCAGTGTCTCGAAAACACATGTTGGTGACTGAAAGACATCCAGTGTTTGGTCTTTTCCGGAAGCATCCTACAGTGTCTCAACTGAGAGAGGACCACAAACACACACAAAATATAGCCTAATACAATTTTGAGATTTGGGGATATTTATCTCCCATTCTTTCACTTTTTCTGACATTTTCAACACCAAACATGTCGTTAATGTCTCTGTTTAGTGAACTACAGCAATCTGAAAGCCTGTACATTATTTATATCACACTTTATCAGTAAAAAAATGCAGGAAATTATATTTTTAATGCAGTATTTTCTGATATATTGCGCAACACAAAGATATTTCGCTCTGTGCAAACCTTTGACTCTAATATGTCAACAACATGAAACAAGAATATGAACCTGGCTTTATCCAATGTTCACACAAGAGTTCTACATCCTGACCTATGATCCTGACACATCCTTGATGTACACTGTCTCAACTGAAAGAGGACCAGAAACACATTAAAAATATAATAAAATGTGGAGACTTCGGGATATTTATCTCCCATTCTTTTACTTTTC